>NC_053025.1:144656356-144680390 GCF_003073215.2 Triticum urartu
AGCGAGGAGTCCCGTTGAGTTTGCTTTCGAGGATCCAGTCAACTCTGACAACTTTGCAGGCAAGATGATCATACCCTCGAAATCACTACTATCTTTGCTTTGCTAGATGCTCGCTCTTTTGCTATGCCTATGCTACGATGCCTACCACTTGCTTATCATGCCTCCCAAATTGCCATGTCAAACCTCTAACCCACCATGTCCTAGCAAACCGTTGATTGGCTATGTTACCGCTTTGCTCAGCCCCTCTTATAGCGTTGCTAGTTGCAGGTGAAGATTGGACGTTCCTTGTTGGAACATTATTTACTTGTTGGGATATCATTATATTGCCATGTTATCTTAATGCATCTATATACTTGGTAAAGGGTGGAAGGCTCGGCCTCTCGCCTAGTGTTTTGTTCCACTCTTGCCACCCTAGTTTCCGTCATATCGGTGTTATGTTCCCGGATTTTGCGTTCCTTACGCGGTTGGGTTATAATGGGAACCCCTTGAGTTCGCCTTGATTAAAGCTTTTCCAGCAATGCCCAACCTTGGTTTTACCATTTTCCACCTAGCCCCTTTTTCCCTTGGGTTTCCGGAGCCCGAGGGTCATCTTATTTAACCCCCCGGGCCAGTGCTCCTCTGAGTGTTGGTCCAAACTAGAGTCCTGTGCAGCGCCCCCTCGGGGAAACTCGAGGTTTGGTTTAGTTGTATGGAGCGCTCATCTGAGTGTGCCCTGAGAACGAGATATGTGCAGCTCCTATCGGGATTTGTCGGCACATTCGGGCGGTGTTGCTGGATTGTTTTAACCTGTCGAAGTGTCTTGAAGAACCGATACCGAGTCTGATCGGAACGTCTCGGGAGGAGGTCTATTCCTTCGTTGACCGTGAGAGCTTGTCATGGGCTAAGTTGGGACTCCCTGCAGGGATTTGAACTTTCGAAAGCCGTGCCCGCGGTTATGGGCAGATGGGAATTTGTTAATGTCCGGTTGTAGATAACTTGAACCTTAACTTAATTAAAATGAATCAACAGTGTGAGTTACCGTGATGGTCTCTTCTCGGCGGAGTCCGGGAAGGACACGGTGTTGGAGTAATGCTTGCGCAGGTTGCTCTCTAGTTTCTCGCTCGCGCTTTGCCTCCTCTTCTCGCTCTCTTTTGCGAACAGGATAGCCACCATATATGCTAGTCGCTTGCTGCAGCTCCACATATTTTACCTTGCCTTACCTATAAGCTTAAATAGTCTTGATCGCGAGGGTGCGAGATTGCTGAGTCCCTATGGCTCACAGATTACTTCCAAACCAGATGCAGGGCCTGATGATTCCGCTCCAGGTGACGCGCTCGAGCTCAAGTGGGAGTTCGACGAGGACTCACGCCGTACTACGTGTCTTTCCCTGATGATCAGTAGTGGTGCCCAGTTGGGTGATCGGGACCGTGTCGCATGTTGGGTTTATCTTTTATTTTGGCGCCGTAGTCGGGCCATGAGTGTTTGAATGTTGTAATGCTATTTA
Organism: Triticum urartu; assembly: GCF_003073215.2. Lineage (NCBI taxonomy): Eukaryota > Viridiplantae > Streptophyta > Magnoliopsida > Poales > Poaceae > Triticum > Triticum urartu. The sequence continues at coordinate 144,657,840 of NC_053025.1, forward strand.
TGTACTTGATTGACGTGGCGAGTGTAAGCCAACTATGTATCTCCCCTTTATTATCTATATTACATGGGATGTTGTGAAGATTGCCTAACTTGCGACATTGCTTTCAATGGCGGTTATGTCTCTAAGTCGTGCCTCGACACAGTGGGAGCTATAGCCGCATCGAGGGCGTTACAAGTTGGTAATCAGAGCCTTCCCCGACCTTAGGAGCCCCATTGCTTGATCGTTTTTAGCAGCCGAGTTGTGTCTAGAAAAATGTTTTGAGTCATTTAGGAATTATATATCGGAGAGTTTAGGAATTCTTTTTACTTCCCAGTCTCCTCATCGCTCTGGTAAGGCATCCTGACGTAGAGTTTTGACTCTTCTCTTCTCAAATTTCACTAAATTTTTTTTAGGATCACGCGGGTATCTTGGAATCGTTCCGATGGTTTTATGACGAGAACATTGTCTTGGTGCCTCCTGTCAGGGGTTTTGTGGAAGTGTCCCGGGGAGTTGAGCTCCGAGGTGTTGTCGTCATAATTTTATCGTTGCAGTTCTGGAATACCTGAGTTTAGTACGCCGACATCGAAAATCTCTTTTATGCAGTTCGTTGGTGAGATAACCTCGACGCCACCCAGTACTGGGGCGGGAGTTCGGAGTATCGCCATAACTTGTATAACGGATGCTTTTCGAAGGTTGAGGTAGATGGTTTCCGAAGTTTTCTCGGTTATGTGTTGAAGGATGGATACAGCTGGATGTAGGATTTGCTAATTGGGTGAGATATTATGCTTCCCCTGTATCCCCAACACCTGATTGCATAACCGGAAAGGTTCGGGAGTTTCATAGGTGGGAATTCTTGTAGCTCTAGTTCTTCTTCCACGGATATTGGTTTGAGATTGGGATTTCTTACCGAGTATTCGTTCTTGATCCGTACCTTGTTGATTTATTTCTCTACCTAAATTCTAAGTGGCTTCTCAATTTATGGATATGTGACCATTTCAAGAGGAATGCATTCGTTCATTTTGTTCGGATGTGAAGAATTATGTTGCAATTTTCATTCCGTTGGATTCAGCTTCATTTTATCTGTCTATGTGCTAACGGTGTCAACCTCTTCAGGATGGCTCCCGCTAAGAGCACCAATCAGAATCAGAATCATCCGCCACCACCTCCACCTCCTCCGGAGGCATGGCAAGCTGTGATGGCCGCAACCAATGCTAACACACAGTTGATCATGCAAATTCTTCAAGAGCGCAATCAAGCAACCAAGGCAACCAAGGCAACAATCAGAATCACTTTGCTACACTCAACCAGTTCCTTGCTAACGGGCCAAAGACTTTCAGCAATTGTGTTGAGGCAACCGATGCTGACGATTGGCTCGTGGATCTGTGCAAGCATTTCGAGTGCAGTAACGTCAGGCCTGAGGACTTTGTCAAGTTCGCTTCCTTCCAACTCAAAGATCAAGCTGCAGAATGGTTCCAGCAGTACAAGGATTCCAGAGGTGGACTGTTATTACCTGGGATGAATTCCGTCAAGACTTCAAGCTCATCATATCCCTCAGAGCGTGGTTGAAAGCAAGCGTGAGGAATTCCGCAACCTGAAGCAAGGCTCTTTGTCTGTCTATGACTACAACAAGTTGTTTCAGAAGCTCGCCCGCTTTGCTAAGCAGGACGTCCCTGATGAGAAGAGCATGATATACCAGTTCAGGGGTGGTCTCAGAGAAGAAATCCAGCTAGCTCTTGTTCTCTTTGAGCCCTTGAGGTACGATGAGTTCTACAACATGGCATTGAAGCAAGAGGCTGCTCAACTGAGTGTGATGCTTCCAAGAAGCGAGTCAGAGATGCTACTCCTTCTTCCTCTACTCAAGTGGCCAAGCAGCAGAAGTATTGGCTTCCTCCTCCTCCGTTCCGTCAGCCGTATCAGCAGAAGAGCAAAGGTGGCAGTGGATCTTCCCACCCACCCAACCCTGGCTTTTAGAACAAGACTTCGTCTCAAGCTCCAAGATCGAGTGCTCCGTATCACCGTCCGCTTTCAGAGGTCACGTGCAACAAGTGCCAACAGAAGGGTCACTATGCCAACAAGTGTTTCAACCAGAGGCGTCTTCCTCCTCCTCCTCCTGTGAGATCGGCAAGTACAGCTGTGGTCAAGCATAACCCCAAGCACGCCAAGGTCAACTTGATGAACGCAGCTCAGGCAGAGGACTCGTCAGATGTCATCATGGGTAACCTTCCTGTTAACGATATTCCTACAAAAGTTCTTTTTGACACTGGTGCATCGCATTGTTTCATTTCCAAACCTTTTGCATCGAAGTATGAGTGCGATTATCAGTATCTGCAAAGTTCCTTGCAAATTGTGTCACCGGGCAAGCAGTGACAGCTAATTTCATGCGTCCCGGATACTATCACGTTGGGCGACTACAAATTTCTAGCTTCTCCTATTGTTCTGGAACTCGATATTGATCTTATTCTCGGAATGGATTGGCTTTCTAAGCACAAGGCGCATCTTGATTGTGCAGCCAGGCAGATTCAATTGACTCATTCGTCTGAGGATGTAATTGTCTTTGCCGCTCGTGATGATACCATCCGTCTGTTTTCTCTCAATGAGAAGGGTGAACTGGATGCTATCTCGCAAATTCCAGTCGTTTGCGAATATCAAGACGTCTTTCCAGAAGAGCTTCCAGGAATGCCTCCGCACCGGCCAGTTGAATTCGTCATCGATCTTGAGCCTGGCACGGAACCAGTGTGCAAGCGTCCTTACAAGCTCGGACCTGAAGAGTTGAAGGAGCTGAAGAAGCAACTCGATATTCAAGAGAGAATGGGTCTCATCCGACCTAGTTCTTCTCCGTGGGGTTGTGGTGTTCTTTTTGTGAAGAAGAAGGATGGAACGGACCGACTTTGTGTTGATTACCGTCCATTGAACAAGAAGACCATCAAGAACAAATACCCACTTCCCAACATCAACGAGCTGTTCGAACAACTCAAAGGTGCCCAAGTATTCTCCAAGCTTGATCTCCGTATGGGTTATCATCAGATTCGAATCGTGAGCAAGATATTCCCAAGACGGCTTCAGGACAAGCTATGGTTCATATGAATACACTGTCATGTCTTTTGGCCTCGTCAACGCTCCTCCGACGTTCTCTCGCATGATGAACTTCATCTTCAACGCCTACACCAATGACTTCGTTTTGGTCTATCTCGACGACATTCTGGTTTTCTCGAAGAACAAGGAAGATCATGCCAACACTTGCGTTTGGCTCGATAAGCTGAAGTTCTACGCCAAGTTCTCCAAGTGCGAATTTTGGCTCGATGAGGTTCTTTATCTTGGTCATATCATCTCTGCCAAGGGCATTGCGGTGAATCCTGAGAAGGTGTCTGCAATTGTGAATTGGGAACCTCCTCAGAACGTGAAGCAACTCCGTAGCTTCCTCGGTCTCACAAGCTATTGTCGAAGATTCGTTGAAAACTTTTCTAAGATCGCGAAGCCTCTCTCAAATCTTCTCCAGAAGCACGTCAAGTACGTTTGGTCTCCGGAGTGTGACATTGCTTTCAACACTTTGAAAGAGAAATTGATCACTGCTCCAGTTCTGACTCCGCCTGATGAATCCAAGCCGTACGAGGTCTTTTGTGATGCCTCTCTCCAAGGTCTTGGCGCAGTGTTGATGCAAGAGAAGAAAGTTGTGGCTTATACCTTCTCGCCAGTTGAAGCCCAATGAGAAGAACTACCCCACTCATGACCTCGAGTTGGCGGCAGTTGTGCATGCTCTTTTGACTTGGAGACATCTCTTATTGGGAAGAAAAGTGGACATCTTCACTGACCACAAGAGTCTCAAGTACATCTTCACTCAGCCTAATCTCAACCTCAGGCAGACTCGATGGGTCGAAATGATTCAAGAGTATAATCCGAGTATCGAGTATACTCCAGGCAAGGCCAATGTGATTGCTGACGCATTGAGCAGGAAGCTTACTGCAACAGTCTGATTCTCAAGCCTTATCAACCCGAGCTTTGTGAAGCTTTCCGCAAACTTAATCTGCAAGTTGTTCCTCAAGGTTTCCTCACCAACCTTCAAGTCTCTCCTACCTTGGAAGACCAGATTCGCCAAGCCCAGCTTCTTGATGCTATGGTGAAAAAGGTGAAGATTGGGATTGCCAAGAGTCAACCCAAGTACAAGTGCTACCGCCTTGATGACAAGGATACTCTCTTCTTCGAGGATCGTATTGTTGTGCCCAAAGGTGACCTCCGTAAAGTGATCATGAACGAGGCTCACAATTCTCTCCTCTCCATCCACCTGGGAGCACGAAGATGTATCAGGACCTCAAGCAGGCCTTATTGGTGGACTCGAATGAAGCGCGAGATTGCTCAATTCGTGAATGAAGTGTGATGTCTGCAGAAGAGTGAAGGCAGAACACCAAAGGCCAGCTGGTCTCCCCAACCTCTTGCCATTCCAGAATGGAAGTTTGACCACATTGAAATGGACTTCGTGACTGGGTTTCCAAAGTCCAAGCGTGGCAATGATGCTATATTCGTTGTCATCGACAAACTCACTAAAGTGGCTCACTTTCTGCCTATCAAAGAGTCAATCACTGCAGCTCAATTGGCGGAACTCTATACCTCTCGAATTGTCTCTCTGCACGGTATTCCACAAGTGATCTCTTCAGACCGTGGCAGCATCTTTACCTCCAAGTTTTGGGATTCTTTTCAGAAGGCCATGGGCACCAACATCCGCTTCAGCACAGCTTTCCATCCTCAAACTAGCGGTCAAGTCGAGCGTGTCAACCAGATTCTTGAAGATATGCTCAGGGCTTGTGTGATCTCCTTCGACATGAAGTGGGAGGATTGTCTTCCTTATGCTGAATTCTCCTACAACAACAGTTTTCAAGCAAGTTCGGGCAAGGCCCCATTTGAAATTCTGTATGGCAGGAAGTGCCGTACCCCTCTCAACTGGTCTGAAACCGGTGAACGTCAGCTTCTCGGAAATGACTTAATCACAGAGGCAGAGGAAATGTGCAAAGTCATTCGAGATAACCTCAAAGCAGCCCAATCCCGCCAGAAGAGCTACTATGATAGTAAGCACCGTGATTTGGCTTTCGAGATCGGAGATCATGTTTACCTCCGCGTCTCTCCTATGAAAGGTACTCGTCGCTTCGGTATCAAAGGGAAGCTTGCCCCTAGATACGTGGGACCTTTCAAGATTGTCAGCAAGAGAGGCGACCTCGCCTATCAACTCGAGCTTCCTTCAAACTTTGCAAATGTTCATGACGTGTTCCATGTCTCTCAGCTCGAAAGTGCTTCAAGACTCCTGACCGCACCGTCAACTTCGAGGACATTGAGCTCCAAGAAGATCTCTCTCCCTATCGTGAGAGCACCCAGTTGCTATTCTTGAAGAGACTGAACGCAAGACAATACAACAAGTCAATCAAATTTCTCATCAACATAACCAAAATAATCAATAGAAACCTAGAAAAGATAATAGCACATAATAGAATAAACCAGATAAGCGCAATAAATTGAATAAAGATCCACATATCACCGCTAGGATATAAATGTGAGAACAGTCGCACCGTCAACAGGACATTGAGCTCCAAGAAGACTCTCTTATCGTGAGCACCCATGCTATTCTTGAAGAGACTGAACGCAAGACTCGCAACAAGTCAATCAAATTTCCTCAAAGTCAAGTGGTCACACCATTCCGACCGTGAAGCTACCTGGGAACGCGAGGATCACCTCCGTTCTGAGTACCCGGCGTTCTTTCAGTCCTAGATCTCGGGACGAGATCCTTTCGTAGTGGTGGAGTGTTGTAACACCCCGGATGATTTACCCAATACCAACTCTTGCCGTTTCCGGTTAAGTTATTTTATTTTCTCGGGTTCGGGTCTTTGTCTCCGTGTGTTGTTATCGTTGTCATGCATCTCATATCATGTCATCATGTGCATTGCATTTGCATACGTGTTCATCTCATGCATTCGAGCATTTTCCCCGTTGTCCGTTTTGCATTCCGGCGCTTCGTTCTCCTCCGGTGGTCATTTCTACCTTTCTTTCGTGTGTGGGGATTAAACATTTCTGGATTGAGACCGAGACTTGCCAAGCGGCCTTGGTTTACTACCGGTAGACCGCCTGTCAAGTTTCGTACCATTTGGACTTCGTTTGATGCTCCAACGGTTAACCGAGGGACCGAAAAGGCCTCGTGTGTGTTGCAGCCCAACACCCCTCCAATTTGGCCCAAAACCCACCAAAAGCCTCTCCATCATCTAGAGCGTTCGATCACGATCGCGTGGCCGAAAACCGCACCTCATTTGGACTCTCCTAGCTCCCTCTATGCCTATAAATAGGTCCTCCTCCGAAAATCCGGATCTCTCCCCCGTCCAAACCCTAAAATCGCCCCGCCGCCACCGGACACGTCCGGCCGCCGCCGGACGAAGTCGCCGCCGCCGCCCGCGCCAATCAGGAGGCGCCACGTGGCCGGCCGCCTCCTCCCACCGCCGCCCCGCCCGGCCCGCAGCCAGCCCCGCGTGGCCCATCCCGGTCCGCCGCCGCCTGCCTCCTCCTTCCCCGACGCCGTCGACCGTGCGCCGCCCCGCCGCCCGGCTCGCCCTCCTCCTCGACCGCTCGCCACCCTAAGAGCCGCCAGCCCTCGCACGCAACAAAACCAATGCCCGGCGGAGCATAGTCCGCTTACAACCTACACAACTAAACCATCAGCCGCACCCCGACAGCACTCCACTCCCGCTCATCCCAGCAAAATGACTGTTGTCCGCCGCCCAACCAAACAGCCCAAGCCCCCGAACCCACCGCCGCCAACCGAGCACAAGCCCCTCCCGCCCAGCCTCCTCCGCCGCCCACGCCGCAAGTCCCCCCGCCCACGACCATCCGGCCAACCTCCCCACCCAACACCCCTGCTTACCAGACGCTCACCACATCACCCTACAAATCAGAACCCGCTGATCCCCCCATCTGATCTGACAGCCCAGCCTTGAACGCCGTCTTGACTTAGCCGTCTCGTCCCTAACCCTAATTTTGTGCCTATGTCATCGCCAATCGTAACTCCAGCGACCGAATCAGCCCGCCAATATCTGCTAACTGACTTGGCACAGCTACTTCCTGATTAAGAGATCACTCAGCAAACACATTGAATGTCCACTGCATCCGAGAGATCTCCCATTCACATATGAATTACTCACATCTAGTTCTCATTGGTATCATTTCATTTGATTCATCTTAACCCCGAAAATGCAGATTGTATTAGAAGAATCTTATTGAACAGGATTAGAAGTTGCCTCAGTATCAGACATCAAATAAACAAGCAACTCAACATTTTAAGATATCCGTGCTCTTGCTGCGCCCATCTCATCTGCCCGATTCCGTATCCCAGTACATCAATGCCGTTCAAAATGCATAGCATACTAGCCATATAAACTAATGCTAATGTAGAATACTACTCTTCCAACTTCGCAAATGCTGCAACGCCAACAATGTATCTTGTCGACAGTGTTGGGTGACCTAACAACCGATACAACGCAAGATGCAGCATCTATGTTGATTCCGACCATTAGACGAATTACACCAAGTACCTTCCAGCTATGCTTGTTATATATCTCAATGCTATCAGTCATCGTGCTCCTATCATCCGGGGACCTCGTTGATAGATATGAAGCATTAAAGATAATGTTCGTGTTGTTATCCTAGTGATCCGTGCCTCTTTTGAGGATGATCAGTAAGGATGTTTTTAATCTTGTAGTGCTCTATCCATCCATGTCTTTGTTTGAATTATGGAGCACCCTAGCTTGAGTCAATCGAGCTCTACTTTTGCTATTTCGTGAATCTGGGCAGATTGTCTACTTGTTAGCGATTTTGCCGAGGATGTTGTAGTTGATCCGTGCATGCTATGCTATTTTTCTTGCCATGTCTAGCTTTATGTGTATTCTTGATGGGTGTATGCTTAGATTGTCATGACTTGCTCTGTAGTGAGTGCATCGAGCTCGTAAACATGCCTACTTGATATCTGTTTCAGCATGCTCCAGTTTTCACTAAGTCTGAGAACTGATTATGTTTTTGCCATGTTCACATGCTTGCAATTGTATTTTCTGATCCCTTTTGGCTCAAGGTCACTAAGGGACTTTTGTTAAGCTCTTTGAGTAGCTCCATGCCATGCTTTACTTTTGCCATGTTCAGGTCCTGTAGCATATAGTTTTCATGCTCCAAGAGTGCTATCTGATCTGAAATTCCAGACAAGTGTTAATTTCACTAAGTCTGAAATCTGTTTCAAATGCATTTTTGCCATGCTTGTTTGAACCTGTTAATGGATGATTTGGCCGTAGCTCAGTGCTAGTCTTTTGTTAAGCTTCATGAGTGGATCCCTGCCATGTATTTTTGTGCCATATTTGAGTGCTGTAGCATGTTCATCTTGTTGCATTTAGATGGCTACTTGCTGTAAATCGCAGAACGTGCATATTTGAATTGCTTGCCATTTCCAAACCGTAACTCCGATTCCGGCTCTTTATATCGTTTTCAAGCGATTTCATCTCACTTTCCAGTGGCACACTTGGATTTACATGTTGAGGCCAGGTTCATGCATTCCTTGTCAAATCTTGCATATGCATCGCATATTCGCATCCCGCATAGCATACCATCTTTGCATCATATTGTTTGAGCCTTGCACGTGGTTGATTGTGTCCTTGTTGCTTGTTTGTCTTGTTTGGGTAGAGCCGGGAGACGAGTTCGCTAACGAGGAGCCCGTTGAGTTTGCTTTCGAGGATCCAGTCAACTCTGACAACTTTGCAGGCAAGATGATCATACCCTCGAAATCACTACTATCTTTGCTTGCTAGATGCTCGCTCTTTTGCTATGCCTATGCTACGATGCCTACCACTTGCTTATCCTGCCTCCCAAATTGCCATGTCAAACCTCTAACCCACCATGTCCTAGCAAACCGTTGATTGGCTATGTTACCGCTTTGCTCAGCCCCTCTTATAGCGTTGCTAGTTGCAGGTGAAGATTGGAGGCCGTTCCTTGTTGGAACTTATTTACTTGTTGGGATATCATTATATTCATGTTATCTTAATGCATCTATATACTTGGTAAAGGGTGGAAGGCTCGGCCTCTCGCCTAGTGTTTTGTTCCACTCTTGCCGCCCTAGTTTCCGTCATATCGGTGTTATGTTCCCGGATTTTGCGTTCCTTACGCGGTTGGGTTATAATGGGAACCCCATAGTTCGCCTTGATAAAGCTTTTCCAGCAATGCCCAACCTTGGTTTTACCATTTGCCACCTAGCCTCTTTTTCCCTTGGGTTTCCGGAGCCCGAGGTCATCTTATTTAAACCCCCCGGGCCAGTGCTCCTCTGAGTGTTGGTCCAACTAGAGTCCTGTGCAGCGCCCCCTCGGGGAAACTCGAGGTTTGGTTTTAGTTGTATGGAGCGCTCATCTGAGTGTGCCCTGAGAACGAGATATGTGCAGCTCCTATCGGGATTTGTCGGCACATTCGGGCGGTGTTGCTGGATTTGTTTTAACTTGTCGAAGTGTCTTGAGAACCGGATACCGAGTCTGATCGGAACGTCTCGGGAGGAGGTCTATTCCTTCGTTGACCGTGAGAGCTTGCATGGGCTAAGTTGGGACTCCCCTGCAGGGATTTGAACTTTCGAAAGCCGTGCCCGCGGTTATGGGCAGATGGGAATTTGTTAATGTCCGGTTGTAGATAACTTGAACCTTAACTTAATTAAAATGAATCAACTGAGTGTGAGTTACCGTGATGGTCTCTTCTCGGCGGAGTCCGGGAAGTGAACACGGTGTTGGAGTAATGCTTGCGCAGGTTGCTCTCTAGTTTCTCGCTCGCGCTTTGCCTCCTCTTCTCGCTCTCTTTTGCGAACAGGATAGCCACCATATATGCTAGTCGCTTGCTGCAGCTCCACATATATTTCCTTGCCTTACCTATAAGCTTAAATAGTCTTGATCGCGAGGGTGCGAGATTGCTGAGTCCCTGTGGCTCACAGATTACTTCCAAACCAGATGCAGGGCCTGATGATTCCGTTCCAGATGACGCGCTTGAGCTCAAGTGGGAGTTCGACGAGGACTCACGCCGATACTACGTGTCTTTCCCTGATGATCAGTAGTGGTGCCCAGTTGGGGTGATCGGGACCGTGTCGCATGTTGGGTTATCTTTTATTTTGGCGCCGTAGTCGGGCCATGAGTGTTTGAATGTTAATGCTATTTATGTACTTTGATTGACGTGGCGAGTGTAAGCCAACTATGTATCCCCCTTTATTATCTATATTACATGGGATGTTGTGAAGATGATGCCTAACTTGCGACATTGCTTTCAATGCGGTTATGTCTCTAAGTCGTGCCTCGACACGTGGGAGCTATAGCCGCATCGAGGGCGTTACAAGTTGGTAATCAGAGCCTTCCCCGACCTTAGGAGCCCCATTGCTTGATCGTTTTTAGCAGCCGAGTTGTGTCTAGAAAAATGTTTTGAGTCATTTAGGAATTATATATCGGAGAGTTTAGGAATTCTTTTTACTTCCCAGTCTCCTCATCGCTCTGGTAAGGCATCCTGACGTAGAGTTTTGACTCTTCTCTTCTCAAATTTCACTAAATTTTTTTAGGATCACGCGGGTATCTTGGAATCGTTCCGATGGTTGTTATTGTCTTGGTGCCTCCTGTCAGGGGTTTTGTGGAAGATGTCCCGGGGAGTTGAGCTCCGAGGTGTTGTCGTCATAATTTTATCGTTGCAGTTCTGGAATACCTGAGTTTAGTACGCCGACATCGAAAATCTCTTTTATGCAGTTCGTTGGTGAGATAACCTCGACGCCACCCAGTACTGGGGCGGGAGTTCGGGAGTATCGCCATAACTTGTATAACGGATGCTTTTCGAAGGTTGAGGTAGATGGTTTCCGAAGTTTTTCTCGGTTATGTGTTGAAGGATGGATACAGCTGGATGTAGGATTTGCTAGATTTGGGTGAGATATTATGCTTCCCCTGTATCCCCAACACCTGATTGCATAACCGGAAAGGTTCGGGAGTTTCATAGGTGGGAATTCTTGTAGCTCTAGTTCTTCTTCCACGGATATTTGGTTTGAGATTGGGATTTCTTACCGAGTATTCGTTCTTGATCCGTACCTTGTTGATTTATTTCTCTACCTAAATTCTAAGTGGCTTCTCAATTTATGGATATGTGACCATTTCAAGAGGAATGCATTCGTTCATTTTGTTCGGATGTGAAGACTTTATGTTGCAATTTTCATTCCGTTGGATTCAGCTTCATTTTATCTGTCAATGTGCTAACGGTGGTCAACCTCTTCAGGATGGCTCCCGCTAAGAGCACCAATCAGAATCAGAATCAATCCGCCACCACCTCCACCTCCTCCGGAGGCATGGCAAGCTGTGATGGCCGCAACCAATGCAACACACAGTTGATCATGCAAATTCTTCAAGAGCGCAATCAAGCGAACCAAGGCAACCAAGGCAACAATCAGAATCACTTTGCTACACTCAACCAGTTCCTTGCTAACGGGCCAAAGACTTTCAGCAATTGTGTTGAGGCAACTGATGCTGACGATTGGCTCGTGGATCTGTGCAAGCATTTCGAGTGCAGTAACGTCAGGCCTGAGGACTTTGTCAAGTTCGCATCCTTCCAACTCAAAGATCAAGCTGCAGAATGGTTCCAGCAGTACAAGGATTCCAGAGGTGGACGTGTGTGATTACCTGGGATGAATTCCGTCAAGACTTCAAAGCTCATCATATTCCCTCAGAGCGTGGTTGAAAGCAAGCGTGAGGAATTCCGCAACCTGAAGCAAGGCTCTTTGTCTGTCTATGACTACAACAAGTTGTTTCAGAAGCTCGCCCGCTTTGCTAAGCAGGACGTCCCTGATGAGAAGAGCATGATATACCAGTTCAGGGGTGGTCTCAGAGAAGAATCAGCTAGCTCTTGTTCTCTTTGAGCCCTTGAGGTACGATGAGTTCTACAACATGGCATTGAAGCAAGAGGCCGCTCAACTGAGGTGTGATGCTTCCAAGAAGCGAGTCAGAGATGCTACTCCTTCTTCCTCTACTCAAGTGGCCAAGCAGCAGAAGTATTGCTTCCTCCTCCTCCGTTCCGTCAGCCGTATCAGCAGAAGAGCAAAGGTGGCAGTGGATCTTCCCACCCACCCAACCCTGGCTTTCAGAACAAGACTTCGTCTCAAACTCCAAGATCGAGTGCTCCGTATCACCGTCCGCTTTCAGAGGTCACGTGCAACAAGTGCCAACAGAAGGGTCACTATGCCAACAAGTGTTTCAACCAGAGGCGTCTTCCTCCTCCTCCTCCTGTGAGATCGGCAAGTACAGCTGTGGTCAAGCATAACCCCAAGCACAGCCAAGGTCAACTTGATGAATGCAGCTCAGGCAGAGGACTCGTCAGATGTCATCATGGGTAACCTTCCTGTTAACGATATTCCTGCAAAAGTTCTTTTTGACACTGGTGCATCGCATTGTTTCATTTCCAAACCTTTTGCATCGAAAGTATGAGTGCGATTATCAGTATCTGCAATTCCTTGCAAATCGTGTCACCGGGCAAGCAAATGACAGCTAACGCGTCCCGGATATTACTATCACGTTGGGCGACTACAAATTTCTAGCTTCTCCTATTGTTCTGGGTGACTCGGATATTGATCTTATTCTCGGAATGGATTGGCTTTCTAAGCACAAGGCGCATCTTGATTGTGCAGCCAGGCAGATTCAATTGACTCATTCGTCTGAGGATGTAATTGTCTTTGCCGCTCGTGATGATACCATCCGTCTGTTTTCTCTCAATGAGAAGGGTGAACTGGATGCTAACTCGCAAATTCCAGTCGTTTGCGAATATCAAGACGTCTTTCCAGAAGAGCTTCCAGAAATGCCTCCGCATCGGCCAGTTGAATTCGTCATCGATCTTGAGCCTGGCACGGAACCAGTGTGCAAGCGTCCTTACAAGCTCGGACCTGAAGAGTTGAAGGAGCTGAAGAAGCAACTTGATATTCAAGAGCGAATGGGTCTCATCCGGCCTAGTTATTCTCCGTGGGGTTGTGGTGTTCTTCTTGTGAAGAAGAAGGATGGAACGGACCAACTGTGTTGATTACCGTCCATTGAACAAGAAGACTATCAAGAACAAATACCCACTTCCCAACATCAACGAGCTGTTCGAACAACTCAAAGGTGCCCAAGTATTCTCCAAGCTTGATCTCCGTATGGGTTATCATCAGATTCGAATCCGTGAGCAAGATATTCCCAAGACGGCTTTCAGGACAAGCTATGGTTCATATGAATACACTGTCATGTCTTTTGGCCTCGTCAACGCTCCTCCGACGTTCTCTCGCATGATGAACTTCATCTTCAACGCCTACACCAATGACTTTGTTTTGGTCTATCTCGACGACATTCTGGTCTTTTCGAAGAACAAGGAAGATCATGCCAAGCACTTGCGTTTGGTACTCGATAAGCTCAGGAACACCAGTTCTACGCCAAGTTCTCCAAGTGCGAATTTTGGCTCGATGAGGTTCTTTATCTTGGTCATATCATCTCTGCCAAGGGCATTGCGTGAATCCTGAGAAGGTGTCTGCAATTGTGAATTGGGAACCACCTCAGAACGTGAAGCAACTCCGTAGCTTCCTCGGTCTCGCAAGCTACTGTCGAAGATTCGTTGAAAACTTTTCTAAGATCGCGAAGCCTCTCTCAAATCTTCTCCAGAAGCACGTCAAGTACGTTTGGTCTCCGGAGTGTGACATTGCTTTCAACACTTTGAAAGAGAAATTGGTCACCGCTCCAGTTCTGACTCCGCCTGATGAATCCAAGCCGTACGAGGTCTTTTGCGATGCCTCTCTCCAAGGTCTTGGCGCAGTGTTGATGCAAGAGAAGAAAGTTGTGGCTTATACCTCTCGCCAGTTGAAGCCCAATGAGAAGAACTACCCCACTCATGATCTCGAGTTGGCGGCAGTTGTGCATGCTCTTTTGACTTGGAGACATCTCTTATTGGGAAGAAAAGTGGACATCTTCACTGACCACAAGAGTCTCAAGTACATCTTCACTCAGCCTAATCTCAACCTCAGGCAGACTCGATGGGTCGAAATGATTCAAGAGTATAATCCGAGTATCGAGTATACTCCAGGCAAGGCCAATGTGATTGCTGACGCATTGAGCAGGAAGGCTTACTGCAACAGTCTGATTCTCAAGCCTTATCAACCCGAGCTTTGTGAAGCTTTCCGCAAACTTAATCTGCAAGTTGTTCCTCAAGGTTTCCTCGCCAACCTTCAAGTCTCTCCTACCTTGGAAGACCAGATTCGCCAAGCCCAGCTTCTTGATGCTATGGTGAAAAAGGTGAAGATTGGGATTGCCAAGAGTCAACCCAAGTACAAGTGCTACCGCCTTGATGACAAGGATACTCTCTTCTTCGAGGATCGTATTGTTGTGCCCAAAGGTGACCTCCATAAAGTGATCATGAACGAGGCTCACAATTCTCTCCTCTCCATCCACCCTGGGAGCACGAAGATGTATCAGGACCTCAAGCAGGCTTATTGGTGGACTCGAATGAAGCGCGAGATTGCTCAATTCGTGAATGAATGTGATGTCTGCAGAAGAGTGAAGGCAGAACACCAAAGGCCAGCTGGTCTCCTCCAACCTCTTGCCATTCCAGAATGGAAGTTTGACCACATTGAAATGGACTTCGTGACTGGGTTTCCAAAGTCCAAAGCATGGCAATGATGCTTATTCATTTTCATCGACAAACTCACTAAAGTGGCTCACTTTCTGCCTATCAAAGAGTCAATCACTGCAGCTCAATTGGCGGAACTCTATACCTCTCGAATTGTCTCTCTGCACGGTATTCCACAAGTGATCTCTTCAGACCGTGGCAGCATCTTTACCTCCAAGTTTTGGGATTCTTTTTAGAAGGCCATGGGCACCAACATCCGCTTCAGCACAGCTTTACATCCTCAAACTTTCTCTTGCATGATGACGCGCTTGAGCTCAAGTGGGAGTTCGACGAGGACTCACGCCGATACTACGTGTATTTTCCTGATGATCAGTAGTGGTGCCTAGTTGGATGATCGGGACCGTGTCGCATGTTGGGTTTATCTTTCATTTTGGCGCCGTAGTCGGGCCATGAGTGTTTGAATGTTGTAACGCTATTAATGTACTTTTATTGACGTGGCGAGTGTAAGCCAACTATGTATCTCCCCTTTTATTATCTATATTACATGGGACGTTGTGATGATTGCCTAACTTGCGGCATTGCTTTCAATGCGGTTATGTCTCTAAGTCGTGCCTCGACACGTGGGAGCTATAGCCGCATCGAGGGCGTTACACCTTTGTCATCGGTATGTTACTTGCTCGAGATTCGATCGTCGGTATCTCTATACCTAGTTCAATCTTGTTACTGGCAAGTCTCTTTACTCGTTCTGTAATGCATCATCCCGCAACTAACTCATTAGTCACATTTCTTGCAAGGCTTATTATAATGTGCATTACCAAGAGGGCCCACAGATACCTCTTCGATACTCGGAGTGAAAAATCCTAATCTCGATCTATGCCAACCCAACAAACACCTTCGGAGATACCTGTAGAGAATCTTTATAATCACCCAGTTACGTTGTGACATTTGCTAGCACACAAGTTATTCCTCCGGTATCTGGCAGTTGCATAATCTCATAGGCAAAGGAATATGTATAAGTCATGAAGAAAGCAATAGCAAAAAAAACTTAACGATCATTATGCTAAGCTAACGGATGGGTCTTGTCCATCACATCATTCTCCTAATGATGTGATCCCGTTAATCAAATGACAACACATGTCTATGGTTAGGAAACTAAACAATCTTTGATCAACGAGCTAGTTTAGTAGAGGCTTACTAGGGACACGGTGTTTTTGAAGGAAATATGCCCTAGAGGCAATAATAAAGTTGTTATTTATATTTCCTTATATCATGATAAATGTTTATTATTCATGCTAGAATTGTATTAACCGGAAACTTAGTACATGTGTGAATACATAGACAAACAGAAGTGTCCCTAGTATGCCTCTACTTGACTAGCTCGTTAATCAAAGATGGTTAAGTTTCCTAGCCATGGACACGTGTTGTCATTTGATGAACGGGATCACATCATTAGAGAATGATGTGATGGACAACCATCCGTTAGCTTAGCACTATGATCATTTAGTTTATTGCTATTGCTTTCTTCATGACTTATACATGTTCCTATGACTATGAGATTATGCAACTCCCGAATACCGGAAACACTTAGTGTGCTATCAAACGTCACAACGTAACTGGGTGATTATAAAGATGCTCTACAGTCTCCGATGGTGTTTGTTGAGTTGGCATAGATCGAGATTAGGATTTTTCACTCCGTGTTTATGAGAGGTATCTCTGGGCCCTCTCTGTAATGCACATCACTATGAGCCTTGCAAGCAATGTGTCTAATGAGTTAGCCACGAGATGATGCATTACGGAACGAGTAAAGAGACTTGCTGGTAACAAGATTGAACTAGGTATGTGATGCCTAGAAGCAATAATAAAGTTGTTATTTATATTTCCTTATATCATGATAAATGTCTATTATTCATGCTAGAATTGTATTAACGAGAAACTTAGTACATGTGTGAATACATAGACAAACATAGTGTAACGCCCTCAATACGGCTATATCTCCCACGTGTAGAAGCACGACTTAGAGGCATAACCGCATTGAAAGCAATGTCGCAAGTGAGGTAATATTCACACAACCCATGTAATAAAATAGGGGAAGAAGTACATAGTTGGCTTACAATCGCCACTTCACACAATTACATGAATAAAGCATTACATCATCCAGATACAATCAAGGTCCGACTACGGAACCAAAATAAAAGAAGAACCCCAAATGCGACAAAGGTCCCCGATCGACCCCAACTGGGCTCCACTACTGATCAACTAGAACGAAACAACATAAAGGACAAGATCTTCATAGAGCTCCTCCTTGAGCTTGGTTGCGTCATCTGCACGGACTCATCGGCACCTGCAAGCTGGTTTTGGAAGTATCTGTGAGCCACGGGGACTCAGCAATCTCGCACCCTCGCGATCAAGACTATTTAAGCTTATGGGTAAGGTAAAAGGTATGAGGTGGAGCTGCAGCAAGCGACTAGCATATATGGTGGCTAACATACGCAAATGAGAGTGAGAAGAGAAGGCAAAGCACGGATATAAAAGTATGATCAAGAAGTGATCCTAAACAACCTACGTCAAGCATAACTCCAACACCGTGTTCACTTCCCGGACTCCGCCGAAAGAGACCATCACGGTTACACACGCGGTTGATGTATTTTAATTAAGGTCAACTTCAGGTTTTCTACAACCGGACATTAACAAATTCCCATCTGCCCATAACCGCGGGCACGGCTTTCGAAAGTTCAAATCCCTGCAGGGGTGTCCCAACTTAGCCCATGACAAGCTCTCACGGTCAACGAAGGAATAGACCTCCTCGAGACATTCCGATCAGACTCGGTATCCCGGTTACAACAAGACACTTCGACAAGTTAAAACAAATCCAGCAACACCGCCCGAATGTGCCGACAAATCCCGATAGGAGCTGCACATATCTCTTTCTCAGGGCACACCGGATTGTCTAAACTTCCGGTAGGCCAGCCCAGAGTTGCCCCTGGTGGCCACCGGCAGCTGACAAGTTGGACCAACACTCAGAGGAGCACTGGCCCGGGGGTTTAAAAATAATGATGACCCTTGGGCGCGCGACCCCCAAGGGAAAAGAAAAGGCTAGGTGGCCGAATGGTAAAACCAATGTTGGGCATTGCTGGAAGAGTTTTACTCAAGGCGAACTGTCAAGGGGTTCCCATTATACCCAACCGCGTAAGGAACGCAAAATCCGGGAACATAACACCGATATGACGGAAACTAGGCGGCAAGAGTGGAACAAAACACCAGGCATAAGGCCGAGCCTTCCACCCTTTACCAAGTATATAGATGCATTAATTAAATAAGATATATTGTGATATCCCAACAAGTAAAACCATGTTCCAACAAGGAACAACATCTCCATGTCCAACAAGGAACAAACTTCAATCTTCACCTGCAACTAACAACGCTATAAGAGGGGCTGAGCAAAGCGGTAACATAGCCAAACAACGGTTTGCTAGGACAAGGTGGGTTAGAGGCTTGGTTCAACAATATGGGAGGCATGATAAGCAAGTGGTAGGTATCGCAGCATGGCATAGCAAAAGAGCGAGCAGCTAAGCAAGCAAAGATAGAAGTGATTTCGTGGGTATGATCATCTTGCCCAAAATCCCGCAAGGAAGAAGAACGAGTCCATGAAGAAGACAAACGGAACGTAGATGAACGGGTCCTCACAACACGACGTTACCGGATTACCGAGACGAAGTACACCGGAAAGAAAGCAAACAACATAGTAAACCATCCACCACATAAACATGGCATGATGCACAACAAGTATGATGCATGTCCGGTTTAACGAAGCATGGCATGGCAAAGTGCACAAACAATACTACAAATTAAGTGGAGCTCATTATGCACTGGAAAGGTGAGATGAAATCGCTTGAAAACGATATAAAGAACGCCGGAATCGGAGTTACGGTTTGGAAATGGCAAGCAATTCAAATATGACCACAATCTGCGATTTACAGCAAGTAGTCATCTAAATGCAACAAGATGAACATGCTACAACACTCAAACATGGCATAAAAATACATGGCAGGGATGCATTCATGATTCTTAACAAAAGTCTAGCACTGAGCTATGGCCAATTCATCCATTAACAGGTTCAAACAAGCATGGCAAAAATGCAAATGGTAAACAGATCTCAGACTAAGTGAAATTTACACAAGTCTGGAATTTCAGATCAGATAGCACTCTTCGGAGCATGAAAACTATATGCTACAGGACCTGAACATGGCAAAGTAAAGCATGGCATGGAGCTACTCAAAGAGATTAACAAAAGTCCCTTAGTGACCTTGAGCCAAAAGGGATCAAAAAATACAATTGCAAGCATGCGAACAAGGCAAAAACATAATCAGTTCTCAGACTTAGAGAAAAACTGGAGCATGCAAAACAGATATCAAGTAGGCATGTTTACGAGCTCGATGTACTCACTACAGAGCATGTCATGACAAACTAAGCATACATCCATCAAGAATACACAAAATACAAGCTAGACATGGCAAGAACAATAACATAGCATGCATGGATCAACTACAACATCATCGGCAAAATCGCTAACGAGTAGACAATCTGCCCAGATTCACGAAGTAGCAAAAGTAGAGCTCGATTGACTCAAGTTAGGGTGCTCCATAAATGCAAACAAAGACATGGATGGATAGATCACTACAAGATTAACAAAACATCCTTACTGATCATCCTCACAAGAGGCAGGATCACTAGGAAACAACATGAACATATGGCAATTTGGGATAAACAGATCAAGGACTTAGTGGAAAAGCTAAGTCCCTGAAATCAGCATTAACAAGTGCACCACTTTGCAAGCTTGTGCTAGTCACCACACACATCACAAAAATACATGGGTTGCACCTCTGGAAAGTTGGCAAAACCCTTAACAAAACATATGTAGAGCTCAGGGGCATAACATGCACACAACAATCATGGCAAAAATGACAAATATCTAAATGGAGCAGCAGATCTGACAATCATCTCAAATAGCTCTCTTCCAACAGTATTTCGGGCATCAAGATGAGCTCAAATGAAAATGATGCAATGAGATGAAATGATGCTCTCTGAGACGAACATTTTGATATGCTATATGCACAAATCAGAGTTACGGATGCAGAGTTACGACACGATGAACATGTGCATATGAAACGTGGAAATCTCGGGGACTTAGCAGTTTTTCGGAAAAAAACATGAGCACTAGATAACTATAGGATGCACAGGCGAGGGATAGCTGACTTGCTCACCCTGGGCCCTTGGGCCGGATCGAAGAGGACCGAGGGGCGGCGAAGGTGGGCCGGCCCTAGCGTTGCTGGGCCTGCAGCGGGGTGTGTGCCCACGTTTATCGTCTCCCCGAGCGGGAGCTCGAGCAGGAAGCGAGGCAGCGGCGCGCTGCCCTGGAGAGCCGCCGGCGACGGGAACGGCACCGGGGGCATGGGAAACGGCCAGATCCGGTCGGTCGGAGCCGGATCGGGCGATGGCGGAACGGCGGACGGTCACCGGCGAAGCCTATGGCGCGGAAAAATGGTGGGTGGAGGCAGCGGCGATGGGCGTCGGAGCACGTCGCGGCGGGCGACGCGCGCGCTGGGGGGAGAGCGGGCGCGGGCG
Organism: Triticum urartu; assembly: GCF_003073215.2. Classification (NCBI taxonomy): domain Eukaryota; kingdom Viridiplantae; phylum Streptophyta; class Magnoliopsida; order Poales; family Poaceae; genus Triticum; species Triticum urartu. Next base: position 144,678,084 of record NC_053025.1, read on the forward strand.
GCGGAGGAACGGGCCGGGAGGGCCGATCTGGGCCCGTCGGGCCTCGGCGGCGCGCTGGTCGGCGGCGGTGATGTGCGCGCGGGAGTGGCTGAGGCGGCGGGGCGGACATGTCCGGTCTGACGAGTTTTTGTCCGGTGGCGCGGGGAAGAAGAGGCTAGGGTTTGGACCCGAAAATTCAGAGGAGTGCACCTATTTATAGATAGAGGGAGCTAGGAGAGTCCAAATGAGGTGCGGTTTTCGGCCACGCGATCGTGATCGAACGACCGAGATGATGGAGGAGGTTTAGGTGGGTTTTGGGCCACTTTGGAGGGGTGTTGGGCTGCAACACACACGAGGCCTTTCTGTCCCTCGGTTAACCGTTGGAGTATCAAACGAAGTCCAAATGGTACGAAACTTGACAGGCGGTCTACCGGTAGTAAACCAAGGCCGCATTGGACAAGTCTCGGTCCAATCCGGAAATGTTTAATCCCCAAACACGAGAAGAAGGTAGAAATGACCACCAGAGGAGAACGAAGCGCCGGAATGCAAAACAGACAACGGGAAAAATGCTCGGATGCATGAGACGAACATGTATGCAAAATAAATGCACATGATGACATGATATGCAATGCATGACACGCAAGCAATGACAACACAACAACAACGAATAACTGGACGACACCTGACACATCAGTCTCGGGGCGTTACACATAGTTTCCCTTATATGCCTCTACTTGACTAGCTCGTTAATCAAAGATGGTTAAGTCTCCTAGCCATGGACATGTGTTGTCATTTGATGAACTCGATCACATCATTAGAGAATGATGTAATGGACAAGACCCATACATTAGCTTAGCACTATGATCGTTTAGTTTATTGCTATTTCTTTCTTCATGACTTATACATGTTCCTATGACTATGAGATTATGCAACTCCCGAATACCGAGGAACACTTAGTGTGCTATCAAACGTCACAACGTAACTGGGTGATTATAAAGGTGCTCTACAGGTGTCTCCGATGGTGTTTGTTGAGTTGGCATAGATCGAGATTATGATTTGTCACTCCATGTTTTGGAGAGGTATCTCTGGGCCCTCTCGGTAATGTGATACGTCCATTTTGCATCATGCTTTTATATCGATATTCATTGCATTATGGGCTGTTATTACACATTATGTCACAATACTTATGCCTATTCTCTCTTATTTTACAAGGTTTACATAAAGAGGGAGAATGCCGGCAGCCGGGATTCTGGGCTGGAAAAGGAGCAAATATTAGAGACCTATTTTGCACAGCTCCAAAAGTCCTAAAACTTCACGGAAGTTGTTTTCAGAATATATAAAAAATACCGAGCACAAGAAGTTCACCAGGGGGCCACACCCTGCCCGCGAGGGTGGGGGCACGCCCTACCCCCTGGGCGCGCCCCCTACCTCGTGGGCCCCCTGGTGGCCCTCTGATGTCCATCTTTTGCTATATGAAGTGTTTCGATGAGAAAAAAAATAAGAAGCCATCTCCTCGGACAAAACTCCGCCTCCACGAGGCGGAACCTTGGCGGAACCAATCTAGGGCTCCGGCAGAGCTGTTCTGCCGGGGAAACTTCCCTCCGGGAGGGGGAAATCATCGCCATCGTCATCACCAACGCTCCTCTCATCGGGAGAGGGCAATCTCCATCAACATCTTCATCCAGCACCATCTCCTCTCAAAACCCTAGTTCATCTCTTGTATCCAATTCTTGTCTCCAAGTCCGGGATTGGTGCTAGTAGGTTGCTAGTAGTGTTAATTACTCCTTGTAGTTGATGCTAGTTGGTTTAATTGGTGGAAGATCATATGTTCAGATCCTATATGCATATTAATACCCCTCTGATTATGAACATATTTATGCTTTGTGAGTAGTTATTTTGTTCCTGAGGACATGGGAGAAGTCTTGCTATTAGTAGTCATGTGAATTTGGTATTCGTTCGATATTTTGATGAGATGTATGTTGTCTCTCCTCTAGTGGTGTTATGTGAACGTCGACTACATGACACTTCACCATTATTTGGGCCTAGAGGAAGGCATTGGGAAGTAATAAGTAGATGATGGGTTGCTAGAGTGACAGAAGCTTAAACCCTAGTTTATGCGTTGCTTCGTAAGGGGCTGATTTGGATCCATATGTTTCATGCTATGGTTAGGTTTACCTTAATACTTTTGTTGTAGTTGCGGATGCTTGCAATAGAGGTTAATCATAAGTGGGATGCTTGTCCAAGTAAGAATACCCAAGCACCGGTCCACCCACATATCAAATTATCAAAGTACCGAACGCGAATCATATGAACGTGATGAAAACTAGC
>NC_053025.1:144681707-144728930 GCF_003073215.2 Triticum urartu
GGGAGGCTTAAATCAATGTTATATTCATGCCCCAATCATGAGCTCCCAAGAGAAACAATTATCCAAAATTTTATGCTCGGCTTTCTTAAAACAATCGCACCATGCTCGATACTTCTGGTGCTAGCTCTTTTATGATGAAGACTATTGAATTTAAATGGGATTTATTGGATAGAATTAAACGCAACTCTAAAGACTGGAATCTCGACGAAGGTAAGGAGTCAGGTATGACACCTAAGTTTGATTGTGTTAAATCTTTTATGGATACCGATATTTTCCATAAGTTTAGCACTAAATATGGACTTGACTCTGAGATAGTAGCTTCTTTCTGTGAATCTTTTGCTACTTATGTTGATCTCCCTAAGGAGAAGTGGTTTAAATATCATCCTCCCATAGAAGTAAAAGTAGCTGCACCTATTATAGTTGAAGAAAAGACTGTCACTTATAATGATCCTATTGTTCCTACTTCTTACGTTGAGAAACCACCTTTCCCTGTTAGAATAAAGGATCATGCTAAAGCTTCAACTGTTGTTCGTAAAAGTAATATTAGAACTTATACACCTCCTGAACAAGTTAAAGTAGAACCTAATATTTCTATTGTTAAAGATCTCTTGGCTGATAATATTGATGGGCATGTTATACAATTTTTCGGTGAAACTGCTAGAATTGCTAAACCTTGTGCTAAAGATAAACATAGACCTGTGGTAGGCATGCCTGTTATTTCTGTTAAAATAGGAGATCATTGTTATCATGGCTTATGTGATATGGGTGCTAGTGCTAGTGTTATACCTTATGACTTGTATAAAGAAATTAAGCATGAAATTGCACCTGCTGAGTTAGAAGATATTGATGTCACAATTAAACTTGCCAATAGAGATATTATTTCAGCAATGGGAATTGTTAGAGATGTTGAAGTCTTGTGTGGGAAAACTAAATATCCTACTAATTTTCTTGTTCTTAGTTCCCCACAAGATAGCTTTTGTCCCATTATATTTGGTAGACCCTTCTTGAATACTGTCAATGCTAAGATAGATTGCGAAAAGAGTGTTGTTACTATTGGCTTGGATGATATGATTCATGAGTTTAATTTCTCTAAATTTAGTAAACAACATCGTGAAGAAGAATTGCCTAGTAAGGATGAAATTATTGGTCTTTCTTCTATTGCCGTACCTCCTAATGATCTTCTAGAACACTATTTGCTAGACCATGAAAATGATATGTTTATGAATGAAAGAAGCGAAATAGATGAAGTATTCTTTAAACAGGAACTTATTCTGAAACACAATTTGCCTATTGAAATCTTAGGGGATCCTCCTCCACCCAAGGGTGATCCCGTGTTTGAGCTTAAATCGTTGCCTGACAACCTTAAATATGCTTATCTTGATGAAAAGAAGATATATCCTGTTATTATTAGTGCTAACCTTTCAAAGCATGAAGAAGAAAGATTATTGAAAACTCTGAAGAAGCACTGTGCTGCTATTGGATATACTCTTGATGATCTTAAGGGCATTAGTCCCACTCTATGTCAGCATAAAATAAATTTGGAAGTAGATGCCAAACCAGTTCGTGATCCTCAATGACGTTTGAATCCTAAAATGAGAGAAGTGGTGAGAAAAGAAATACTAAAGCTTCTGGAGGCAGGTATAATTTATCATGTTGCTGATAGGTAGTGGGTAAGTCCTGTTCATTGTGTCCCTAAGAAGGGAGGTATTACTGTTGTTCCTAATGATAAAAATGAATCGATTCCACAAAGAATTATTACAGGTTATAGGATGGTAATTGATTTCCGCAAATTAAATAAGGCTACTAAGAAAGATCATTACCCCTTACCTTTTATTGATCAAATGCTAGAAAGACTATGCAAACATACACACTACTGCTTTCTAGATGGTTATTCTGGTTTCTCTCAAATACCTGTGTCGGCTAAAGATCAATCAAAGACTACTTTTACATGCCCTTTTGGTACTTTTGCTTATAGACGTATGCCTTTTGGTTTATGTAATGCACCTGCTACCTTTCAAAGATGCATGATGGCTATAATCTCTGACTTTTGTGAAAAGATTTGTGAGGTTTTCATGGATGACTTTTCCATCTATGGATCTTCTTTTGATGATTGCTTGAGCAATCTTGATCGAGTTTTGCAGAGATGTGAAGAAACTAATCTTGTCTTGAATTGGGAAAAGTGCCACTTTATGGTTAATGAAGGCATTGTCTTGGGGCATAAAGTTTTCGAAAGAGGTATTGAAGTTGATAAAGCCAAGGTTGATGCTATTGAAAAGATGCCATGTCCCAAGGACATCAAAGGTATAAGAAGTTTCCTTGGTCACGCCGGATTTTATAGGAGGTTCATTAAGGACTTCTCAAAATTTTCTCGGCCTCTGACCAATTTATTACAAAAACATATACCATTTGTCTTTGATGATGATTGTGTAGAAGCATTTGAAATACTTAAGAAAGCATTGATCTCTGCGCGCACCTATTGTTCAGCCACCTAATTGGAATTTACCCTTTGAAATTATGTGTGATGCTAGTGATTATGCTGTAGGTGCTATTCTAGGGCAAAGAGTTGATAAGAAATTAAATGTTATCCATTATGCTAGTAAAAATCTAGACAATGCTCAAAGAAATTATGCTACTACTGAAAAGGAATTCTTAGCAGTTGTATTTGCTTGTGATAAGTTCAGACCTTATATTGTTGATTCTAAAGTAACTATTCACACTGATCATGCTGCTATTAAATACCTTATGGAAAAGAAAGATGCTAAACCTAGACTTATTAGATGGGTTCTCTTGCTACAAGAATTTGATTTTCATATTGTCGATAGAAAGGGAGCTGAGAACCCCGTTGCAGACAACTTGTCTAGGTTAGAAAATGTTCTTGATGACCCACTACCTATTGATGATAGCTTTCCTGATGAGCAATTAAATGTCATAAGTACTTCTCATAGTACTCCATGGTATGTTGATTATGCTAATTATATTGTTGCTAAATTCATACCACCTTGTTTCACATACCAGCAAAAGAAAAAGTTTTTGTATGATTTGAGACATTACTTTTGGGATGACCCACACCTCTATAAAGAAGGAGTAGATGGTGTTATTAGACGTTGTGTACCTGAGCATGAACAGGAACAGATCCTATGCAAGTGCCACTCCGAATCTTATGGAGGACACCACGCTGGAGATAGAACTGCACATAAGGTATTGCAATCCGGTTTTTATTGGCCTACTCTCTTCAAGGATGCCCATAAGTTTGTCTTGTCTTGTGATGAATGTCAAAGAATTGGTAATATTAGTAGACGTCAAGAAATGCCTATGAGTTATTCACTTGTTATTGAACCATTTGATGTTTGGGGCTTTGATTATATGGGACCTTTTCCTTCCTCTAATGGATATACACATATTTTAGTTGCTGTTGATTACGTTACTAAGTGGGTAGAAGCTATTCCAACTAGTAGTGCTGATCATAACACTTCTATTAAAATGCTTGAAGAAGTTATTTTTCCAAGGTTTGGAGTCCCTAGATATTTAATGACTTATGGTGGTTCACATTTTATTCATGGTGCTTTTCGTAAAATGCTTGCTAAGTATGATGTTAATCATAGAATTGCATCTCCTTATCACCCACAGTCTAGTGGTCAAGTAGAATTGAGTAATAGAGAGCTCAAATTAATTTTGCAAAAGACGGTCAATAGGTCTAGAAAGAATTGGTCTAAGAAACTTGATGATGCATTATGGGACTATAGAACTGCATATAAAAATCCTATGGGTATGTCTCCGTATAAAATGGTTTATGGAAAAGCATGTCACTTACCTCTCGAACTAGAACATAAGGCATATTGGGATATTAAAGAGCTCAACTATGATTTCAAACTTGTCGGTGAGAAGAGGTTATTTGATATTAGCTCACTTGATGAATGGAGAACCCAAGCTTACGAAAATGGCAAGTTATTTAAAGAAAAAGTCAAAAGATGGCATGACAAAAGAATACAAAAGCATGAGTTTAATGTAGGTGATTATGTATTTCTATACAACTCTCATTTAAGATTTTTTGCAGGAAAACTTCTCTCTAAATGGGAAGGTCCTTACGTTATCGAGGAGGTCTATCGTTCCGGTGCCATAAAGATCAACAACTTCGAAGGTACAAATCCGAAGGTGGTAAACGGTCAAAGAATTAAACATTATATCTCAGGTAATCCCATAAATGTTGAAACCAATATTATTGAAACCATAACCTCGGAGGAATACATAAGGGACACTTTCTAAACCGTTTCAGACTCCGAAAAGGAATAGGTATGTGGTACGGTAAGTAAACCGACTCCAAAACAATTTTAAGGCAATATTTCTCCGTTTTGGAATATTTAGAAAAATAGAAAAATAAGTAGCAGTCCGGGAAGGACACGAGGGCCCCACGAGGGTGGAGGGTGCGCCCTACCCCCCTGGGTGCGCCCCCCTACCTCGTGAGCACCTTGTGTGCCTTCCGGACTCCGTTTTCTTGCACAATACGTATTTTGGTTGGTAAAAATTCATTATATATTCTCCCGAAGGTTTTGACTCCCGTATCACGCAAATCTCCTCTGTTCTTGTTTCGAGCTGTTTTTCTGACAGATCTAGATTATCATGACGTCCCCTAGTGCTTCCAAGGACAAGTTCTTCGAGAAGGTCATCAACCCTTACCTCGCGGAGGTGCTGCGACACCCTCAAACCATTGAATTGCGTGATGGGTTGCTGCACATCCGCGATGAAGAGGGACCAAAGGGGACCGGAAGCGTGGAGACGAGGCTCGAAGCAATGGAGCAACAAGTTTTCAAGTGTCAAGGGATGGTGGAACGTGGACTCAACTCTAACCACACGATGATCGCGGAGTTCACTAGCAACCACAAGTTAGATGCTGACAACATTGGGGAGGCCATCTTCAAGCTTCATGAGAAGATCGAGCACCTCCAAGCCCAAATCTATGACCTGCAAAACCAAAACTGTGAGTATGAATATAGATTCAAAAGGATGAGTTTGGCTGCAGATTTGAGGATCCCGGAGAGTCGATCATCCTTCTATGATGGTGAGTCCATGCCTTGGAAGATGGACGACAAGCCCGCATCATCGACAACACCTCCACCTTCTTCACCGACAAAGGAGACATAATCACATGGGTATGGGCACTCCCCTTGGCAAATGCCAAGCTTGGAGGAGGTGCCCCGGTATCGTATCACAATCACATCTCCTATCTTTACCATTTTTCTTAGTTCGATCCTATTAGTAGTATCTTGATCTAGTAGAATAAAGTTTATGGCATGATCTAGTTTTGAGTTTTGCTTTATGATCTCTCTACGTAATCGAGTCTGTGAGCTATATATAATAAAGATTAGTGTTGAGTCAAGGTATTGATTATTTTGCCATGGTCTTGATTGATTAAAAGAAAAGAAGAAAAAGAATAAAAACAAACAAAGAGTTCATATTGATCTTATTGAGAGTAATGACTTCACATAGAAAGAGTATGATGATTAAAAGTTGTTGGGAGTTGGCAGACATAGCTTTGGTCATCATTGCAACTAATAGGAAGTAATAAGGAAAGAGAGGTTTCACATATAGATATATTATCATCGACATCTTTTATGATTGGGAGCACTCATTAAAATATGACATGCTAAAGAGTTGATGTTGGACAAGGAAGACAACGTAATGAGTTATGTTTTCTTATATCCGAGATAGAGTATGTTGTCATGGATCCTCTAACGTGTTGAGCTTGACTTTCCCCTCTTGCTAGCCAAATTCTCAGCACCAAGTAGAGATACTACTTGTGCTTCCAAAAACCCTTAAACCAGTTTTGCCATGAGAGTCCACCATATCTACCTATGGATTCAGTAAGATCTTTCAAGTAAGTTGTCATCGGTGCAAAGCAATAAAAATTGCTCTAAATATGTATGATTGATTGGTGTGGGAGAAATAAGCTTTATACAATCTTGTGATGTGGAAGTAATAAAAGCGACGGACTGCATAATAAAGGTGCATATCACAAGGGGCAATATAAAGTGACGTTCTTTCGCATTGAGATTTTATGCATCCAACCATAAAAGCGCATGGCAACCTCTGCTTCCCTCTGCGAAGGGCCTATCTTTTATTATTATCTTCTACCTTATGCAAGAGTCATGGTGATCTTCACCTTTCCTTTTTCATTTTATCCTTTGGCAAGCCCAGCATGTTGGAAAGAACCTGATATATGTACCTAATTGGATGTAGGGGAGCATGAGTTATTATTGTTCACATTACCCTTGAGGTAAAAGGTTGGGAGGCGAAACTATAAGCCCCTATCTTTCTTTGTGTCCGATTAAAACTTCATAACCACAAGTATTGCATGAGTGTTAGCAATTATGAAGGACTAGATGATAGTTGAGTATGTGGACTTTCTTTTAAGCTCTGACATAGACTCTTTCTGATGTTATGATAAATTGCAATTGCTTCAATGACTGAGATTATTGTTTGTTGGTTCTCAATAAAGTTTATGATCCGTACTCTGCATTGTGAATGGATTATTACTTGAGCATAAGAAATCATATGACAATATCTATATATGTTGCTGTTATGAGAATAATCATGATGCCTTCATGTCCGTATTTTATTTTTATTGACACCTCTACCTATAAACATGGGGACATATTTATCATTATAGGCTTTCACTTGAGGAAAAGCGAGGTCTAAGTTTGGGGGAGTTGATACGTCCATTTTGCATCATGCTTTTATATCAATATTTATTGCATTATGGGCTATTACTTCACATTATGTCACAATACTTATGGCTATTCTCTCTTATTTTACAAGGTTTACATAAGGAGGGAGAATGCCGGCAGCTGGAATTCTGGGCTGGAAAAGGAGCAAATATTAGAGACCTATTCTGCACAACTCCAAAAGTCCTGAAACTCCACGGAATTTCTTATAATAAATAATAATAAATCCTCGCCAAAGATGAAGACCAGGGGCCCACACCCTGTCCACGAGGGTGGGGGCGCCCCCCCCCCCCCCCCCGTAGGGCACGTCCCCTACCTCGTGGGCCCCCTAGTGGCTCTCCGATGCTCATCTTCTGATATATGAAGTCTTCCTTCGAGGAAAAAACAAGAAGCAACCTTTCGGGACAAAACTCCGCCGCCACGAGGTGGAAACTTGGCAGAACCAATCTAGGGTTCCGGCAGAGCTGTTCTGCAAGGGACACTTCCCTCCGGGAGTGGGAAATCATCGCCATCGTCATCACCAACGCTCCTCTCATCGGGAGAGGGAAATCTCCATCAACATCTTCACCAGCACCATCTCCTCTCAAAACCCTAGTTCATCTCTTGTATCCAATTTTTGTCTCCAAGTCTGGGATTGGTACTAGTAGGTTGCTAGTAGTGTTGATTACTCATTGTAGTTGATGGTAGTTGGTTTATTTGGTGGAAGATCATATGTTCAGATCATTTATGCATATTAATACCCCTCTAATTATGAACATGAATATGCTTTGTGAGTAGTTACGTTTGTTCCTGAGGACATGGGAGAAGTCTTGCTATTAGTAGTCATGTGAATTTGGTATTCGCTCGATATTTTGATGAGATGTATGTTGTCTAGCCTCTAGTGGTGTTATGTGAACGTCGACTACATAACACTTCACCATTATTTGGGCCTAGAGGAAGGCATTGGGAAGTAATAAGTAGATGATGGGTTGCTAGAGTGATAGAAGCTTAAACCCTAGTTTATGTGTTGCTTTGTAAGGGGCTGATTTGGATCCACTTGTTTCATGCTATGGTTAGGTTTACCTTAATACTTTTGTTGTAGTTGTGGATGCTTGCAATAGAGGTTAATCATAAGTGGGATGCTTGTTCAAGAAAGAACAGAACCCAAGCACCGGTCCACCCACATATCAAATTATCAAAGTACCGAACGCGAATCATATGAACGTGATGAAAACTAGCTTGACGATATTCCCATGTGTCCTCGGGAGCGCTTTTCCTTATATAAGAGTTTGTCTAGGCTTGTCCTTTTCTACAAAAGGATTGGGCCACCTTGCTGCACTTTATTTACTTTTGTTACTTGTTGCTCGTTACGAATTATCTTATCACAAAACTATCTGTTACCACTTATTGCAGTACTTGCAGAGAATACCTTGCTGAAAACCGCTTATCATTTCCTTCTGCTCCTCATTGGGTTCGACACTCTTACTTATCGAAAGGACTACGATAGATCCACTATAGTTGTGGGTCATCAGCCAGCCAGCGGACGCGCAGAGCCCATCGTCTGTTTGCTCACATGCGGCCCCACATCTCAGTGAAAACGCAAGAGGACCCACTGAACCTGCACATCTTTCACCTCGATGTGCTGGTGATGAAAAACAAATCCAATAAAGATCTTAGGTGGCCGCTTTTGGAGTTACTCAAGAGTACTAAGATTCTATTTACAGTTTAACCCAAGATGCACATCTCGTGGCTTCGACTACCACTCTATTTTCTTTCATGACATGACCTGGATGCTGGATGTCCCACGTGTCGGCAAAAGGAGTAAGAACCCGACCAAATCTTCGGTTGTGCTCTCGGATTAGACTAGTTGTGCTAACTTAAAAAATTTATTGTGTACTCCCTCCGTTCCAAAATACTTGACTTCCATTTGTCCAAAAATGGATGTACCTATATACTAACACATGTCTAGATACATATATATTTTGACAAATAGAAGGCATGTATTGTGCAACGGAGGGAGTAGAATGGATGCAAGTTTTTGTATTGGGAAGAAGAGTACATCCATATATTGATAGAGCGCAATTTAGTAGATGTTCTATCATTTTTAGCTAGTAGCACAGAGGCTAGAGATGAGATTAGTGCACTTGTTGATACTCCTACTAGAATAGAGGCTAGATATGAGACTAGATGCGAGGAAGCAATGTCTACTTCTTTACACTTGAAGAAGAAAGAAGCACGCAAGATCGAGCCTCCGCAGATCAACAATGAATGCATCGAGAAGGCACTAATCCAACTTACAGGAGTAGTAAAATGTATTCTTGTGGTTCTTGTTTTCTTTGGTCTTGCTTTTCTAGTCAAAATTATCGTTGGAGTTCGTGCAAAACGGAGGTCCGTTTGGGGTCGTGCGTTCGAGTTGGCCTTACAAGTGGGACCGTAGTTATGGAAACCGACTATCGGCAAACCCCCACCTCGCCCGCCGCGCGATGGCTGAAGTTAGAGAAACGACGAGGTTGAAGAGATTGCTCTAGCACAGACTCCAAGAAATAATATGGTGTCAGATGGATGTCGTGGTGGTGGCGTGTGCTGTACTCCTGGACGTGAATGCTTGTTCTGGCCCATGCCACCCTACAACTCCTACTACTTACTCCTACTATATAGTACTAGTATCGAGGATTCGGGGTGCTGGTTACATACAACGAACACATTAACATATGGCTACAGTAAAAACACCCACCCGACGCGCGAAGCATGTGAAGCTAGTACTCCGTCTAGGTGAATAAGTCGTATTAGAAGGTCATCACGACCTAGGTGCAAGCAGATTGGTGGAAAAGAAGAATATTTCTCTCTTCTAAACACAACATTTAATCACAACAGTTAAGAGGATGCCTTATTAGCTACCCATGCAGGCCATCGTAATTCATAGCATGCAAAGCGCTTTTATTTCTTGCCTAATAACCGCATGGACGTGCTGCATGCATTCGTCCTTGCCCGAGCAAAAAAACAGGAGGAAAGGGGTTTCCACGGGAGACAACGAGGCAGCGGTGGAAGCGCTCGCTGGCGAACAAGGCAGGGCGGGCATCGAGATGGAAAGTTAATGAACGGTGCCTAAACATTTTGGGAAAATCTATTTTTCGTAAGGTGACTTACTCACCTAGATGGAGGGAGTACAAATAGTGTACTACTATTGTTGATTTGCCTCATCCGATAACCTGTTGCAATGCATGTACAATTATGTATACGGAAAATATTTTTTTACCTCGTCGCACCACTCACTGAGAGAAGCGACTCGAAAGCCATTCATAAATTTAGTAAGTTTATCACAGGCATATCATTTCATTACATACAACATGTCATCAACCCACATCGACAACGAGGATAAATTATAAATACTAAAGTTTTCACCACACAACAAATAACAAGCAATGAAATGAACTTCAACTCAACCATTCCTCGGCGTTGGAAACGCTTGCTTTGAACCACAAGTGATTCTCTGGGACGGGCCATCCATTGTCGATCTGGAGACCAATGCAGGACTGATCATCCAGGCTGAAGCGGCCTACTATATCAGTACCAGGGTAGGGAACCACCCAAATGTCCGAGGTATAGACACAGTTGCTTCTCATAAATGTGTCAAGAGCAGTTGGATCGCCTTTCACCATCATCGGATAGTTTTGTCCAAGGAAGAGCGAGTTTTCTCCAAGACTATCAATTCTGTACCAGGGAGAAGGAGTTGGCGCTAGCACACTAGTATCCATCCCGAATACCATGCAACGGGTGTTGGAATAGGTCCGGAGAGTGCGACCATGGGAGACACGTGCTTCCTTAGCAGTAACATCATCAGTGGGCTGTATACACACAAGAAGAGGTGATCCATCGGAATTAGTTGCCAGGCGCCATAGAGTATATGGGCGGTACTCGTCCTCATGCTCGTGATCATCACCATCGTCATCTCCCCCTTGGTTATAAAACTTTCAAGTATAGGTGGTGGGATGTTCACAGGACCTTGGAAACACAAGAAGAAGGTTAATTAGTAAAGGGAAACTTGCTAACCGGCATGCATGTGGATGAAACAATTATAATTACGGTGGAAGACAAACGTACCGAAACTACGAGGATCCCATGCTAAAACAGTGCCACGAGTGGTGGCAGCAAACACAAGGCCCTCGTATTGAATTGCATCACAGTACTCATCCGTGTACAGAAACTGATTTTTGAGCAATATCCATCGAGTCAAACCATCAGGGACGGCAACAAGCTTGTCGACGATAGCAACAACTTCATAGTTGTTGTAATTCCAAGAGCGGTTGGGAACTCGACAAATTGCTATCTTCCGTAGAAGACAGTCACCATGATCGTATTTCAACGTGCGTAGAATACCGGTGTGCTCAACCTATGGGTAGTCTGAGATTTTTGGAAGTGGAACCCGGTGACGAGTGTACACATTTACAAGTTCCCACACGCAGTTGTACCCAATATAAACAACCCAATCTCCATTTGCACTTGCCCAAGCCTTGCCCTCAAGCGATGGCATCTTAACATCATACGTATCATTATCAAGCGGCATCAACTTGCACAGGGCGAGGCCTCCGTCGTGCCGGCGCCGGTCATCAGGGTCACGGCGAAGAAGATAGGGGAGATCAAACCGCTCCTTGACTCTTCGGTTTGTTGTAATGATGTTATTAGTTGAGTCGAGAATGGGCTTGAACGAACCTGCCATGCTAGCTGAGGTGATGACGTCGCACCGATCAATGAGTTCCTCCACCACGTCATCCTTTAGATCGGGGCAAGAATAACGGGGTCGTTTCCGGCCTATTCCCATCATGGAGAAGACGATCGAACAATGGCAGAAGAAAGGGTGAAGGTCTGAAGGAAAATGGAGGAGGGAGAGGAGGAGTGTGCGACAGCAGTTCCCAATCGAGAGGGAAAGGCGAAGAGTCGGTGGACGGTTGCGAGTTTGCCACGGTTCATGAAGAGGCGCCCCGGCCTACATGTCCGTTCGGAAATACTCCTACCACTCGCTGTCGTCTCACTAATATGTTGGAACGGGACCACATGTCAACGAAACATGGTGTGTAATTTCTCGTGCAAAATGCGATCTGGCCGCGTTGGCCCGAGGTGCCGCATTAGTTATCGACCTTTATTTTTTTAATGGCGTGCCAATCAGTTTTGAAGCACGACTAACTGGTACTGTACACAGAGAAAATATAAACTACTCTACCACTACTCCACCTCTAGTACTAGTAGTATAAAAAAGATATATAGGTTGGAGCTTCAGCGCTTTCTTGCTAAGGGCTGCCCACTTGCTTCTCACACTACCACCCTCTCTCCAGATCTAAAAAAGATGGCCCTCTCTCCCTCCTCACCAGTGGTCACAGATCCGCCAGGGAAGAAAAGGACGTGCAGCATTGACGCACTCGTCGTCGGCGAGCGAGGTCACACACTGACGACAAGGCCGTCCTCTCAGACCTAGCGCCCGCGCGGGATGGCCTTCGTCCCGAAGCTCGCTGCCGTAGTGTGTGCAGAGGACGACGACCACGAGCGAAGCCACTTCCCGCCGACCCTCGGGTATGCTCGAACCATAACATTGTTCTATTGCCCCATCTGCCATGTCGTTGCATGTGGATCTTTTTCCACTCCACCATCTTCCCAATTTTCTATCCTATGCTCTGCTGGCCACACAGACGAAAACCATAATTTGCACTATTAAAGGAAACCCTACTTCATGCAGACTAATCCATGTCTGGGTTGAATAAGGAAAGGAAGGGAGACTGTACTGTCCAAGAGTGTAGGCATTGAACCCGCATCTAGGTTGAAAAGGGGAAAATCAGTAGCTAAGGAACGAGTCTCGTGTCTCTTGGTTGAAGAAGGGTAGAAAGGCATGACAACGCAATAGAGAATGACCAGTTCGATCGGTTTGTTGTCCTCGCATAGGAAAAAGGTGGCTAAAGAGAACAAAAATGGGACATAATCCACATATGTTGCCTGGATATTTGCTGCTCTGGGCAACCATACCTCCCTCACCACTCTGCGTCCGCGGAGGTACATCGTACTGGTGCGCCCATTGTCCGAATGGGCCTCCCATGCTCTTATTGCCACTTTTATTGCTGTTAGTATAACGCCAACAGTCAATTCAAGCAATGCTACTGCTAATGTGATGCCACATTTAACTAATGCCGCTCTCAGTCTAATGCCACCGATAAATTTAAGCAATGCCATTTAATGGCAATGGATTAGTTCAGGGTTAGCTTTTGATTGTGGATGTATTAAAGGTTTTTCGGCTAAGGCATTCTAATGCTGTTGCACAGCCAGTATACCAACGATGAAACTTGTTACTACCTTCAGATTTTTGCACTATTAATGCTTATAGATTACATACCTCACTTTCATGAGATAAGTTAATTTTTTTTGTACAGTGTCACAAAAATGCCAAGGCGCTGATGTCATTTTATTTTGGTTAAACTGCACACACAATTATGAAGACAAGAGGAAAGGTCAAGAGTGGGCACCTCCTCCTCCGGCTGTTCTCTTGAGGAGGTATGTATATTTGTCTCTAATGCCTGTCGACTACATACCTGACATCATGATGTAATGTTAAGTCATTTCCTTTTGTACAGTGTCACTGAATTGTCAAGGCGGTGATGGCATTTTATTTTAGTAAAACCGCACAAATTTGCTTAAAAGAAGAGGAAAGGTCAGGAATGACTCATTTTTCCAGAAAAAACTATGTATGCCTTCCTGACATCAGCCGCTGTTGCTTTATTTATTCCTTCAAACATGTGGTTAGAAACAGTCTTGCTACCTTTTCCCATTAAGAAATTGGAATGCTTATATTTGTGAGTCTATGCTTCAACTAGTGCCACTTTTAGAGTAATCACACTTTCAATATCTATGCAAACAGGGATGCTCGATTTTAGTGGAACTGCACAAAAAGTCCAACTGGTTCAACATTAGGAGCATGTTTTTTTCCAAACCTTTATATCCAATTGGTGGCACTATGAGCTGTTCATTACGAAGGTACATGGTTTGCTACTATATTGCTACTCTTTTTGTACTGTCATTAGATAGTAACACTAGTGGTTTGCATGTGAATTTATTGGCAGGGTGGACCTACATTGGAGGTGTAGGACAGGATTCAATGATTGGATGCTCAATTTCGGTTGTATCGATTTCACCTCTTCCATCACTGCGAACATGGATATCCTTGGTCTGATGAAGAATAGGCGCTATATTTCTGCTCTGACCAGCAAATCAATTCAGTATGAAATTTTCCAGGGCAAAACATAACTGTATCAGATTGTCCAGTGCAGAACATGACAGATGCTAAGCAGAAGAGACATGTTTAAACCGAAAATACAAGGTGTGGTATATGTTTACTAGCTGCTTGATATTTGTGCAGGCAGAGATGTCTGCCCGTTGCTATTTGGCAAAAAAAACAAAGTGTCCGCAATTTTGGTTGAACTGCACAAGAGAATAGTATAGTCACTACATGAAGTGTCATTTGAAAATAGACACGGAAAGATTGGATAGTCACTTCATGGACTCCAGAAAAGTAGTACTGTACTATTTATTGGCCAACACTAGGTGCTTCATTGCTTTGGTTTGATTATACAATGGACATCATTTTGCCCCAGTTAAAGTTTGTATTCCGAAAATAGTCTCGCGGTGTGATCGAGAGAAGACCAAATCATATTGCAGTGGATGTTCCTCCATCATGCGTGGTTCATTCTCATGGTTCCAGCTGTTGGTGAAACCACTTACGTTTGCAAGAGGAATTGTAGACTTCACAAACAAATTTATCTTTCAGTCTGTACTGAATGTTGGCCAAGAGAAGCATCCATGTTAGTAGGAAGAACAACTGTTTTTTCTAGATATTTGCTTTTGGAGCAACATATTTGTATATGATCTGTCAATCATTAAGATGCATTAACATGTTGATCTTATGTATGGGAATCATACTAGTTAGTTTTAGTTGTGACGCAAGATCCGAAGTGACTGATCTTTGCTTTTGGAGCTACATATTTGTATATGATCTATGAATCATTGAGATGCATTAACAGTTACTTATTTCTGTTCGCTTAGTGTTTACAAGTTACTGATCGATCACTAGCTAGCCTACAAATGCGCTCCTGGCAGTTTTATTTGCGACGCAAGATGCGAAGTGGCGGTTTTTTGAATAAAAATGCCTACCTCTGAAGAAACTGACAAGCTACACTATCAATCCTACACGGATAAAAATGCCTACCTCTGAAGAAACTGACAAGCTACACTATCGATCCTACACGGATAAATAGCTGATCACACATGCACTACCTCCTTTCCGGTTTGCAGGGCTCAATTCAAGAAATGACCTACTCGATCCTACACGAATAAATAGCGGATCATGCACGTACTAGTACCTCCTTTCCAGTTTGCAGGGCTTAATTCAAACCTCTCACCAACCAAGGTACTCCCTCCATCCGGGTTTATTAGTCCCGTGAGCAAAGCAGCAAGACCAAGGCATGGCAATAATTAACGGCATGCAGAAGTTTAAGCCTAATTAATTCTAGCGATTTAAGTGGCTGCATGCGTGTCCTCGGCATGCAGAAGTTTAAGCCTAATTAATTCCAGCGATTTAAGTGGTTGCATGCTGCTTCGCGTACTACCTACGAGCGATTCTGAGTGCCGGCATGCAGCCGGCCATAATTAAGGCAGCTAACTGACGCGAAAAAAGATACGCTTTAAATTCGTGGAATCATTATTGACAAGGAGGGAGATGATTCAAGTGCACTCGTTTGACCGCCATGCCAGCGTGTGACCTAGACGGGACGGGACGGCATAGTCATAATTTTAGTTTCTCTAGTTTTCCATGGTAAGCTGGCGCGCTAAGACATTATGCATTGAATTCCGATGAGCGTCGCGCTACCTTCCACCTATAAGTATTGTTTCCCGGCCTTCTCCGGTGCCACCGTTACCCAACTCGCCATATCCTCATAAGCCCCCATCGGCCCGACGTCACTCGCCACGTCCGCCATGCCCCCGCCCGTCCGTGGTAGGCGACGCCGGAGGCGGTCACCGCCGGAACTAGTGTTCGAGTTTTCACCGGAAGGCAGACGGAGGGAGGAGGCATTCTATCTGTCTTCAGATGGCAATGCGGAGTTCGAGGAGTTGTTGGAGCGCGACCGCCTGGTGGAGGAGCAGCGTATCGCCGATTTGCGCCGCCAGCGGGACATGGAGCAGCAGTGCACCGACGCTCTGAGTCGCGAGTAGAGCGCCCGCAACTGGGCCGGCTACATGGAGGCTGGTGCCCGCCAAATAGCCCTAGAGGCTGTCGGGCACGCATGCGTTCGCGACGCCGATTTTTACTACCAGCTCGTCAAGTGGGTTTCCCGCTTGGAAGCCGAAGCTTCGGTGGACCACGCCGGCATGGAAAGGGCCAACGCGCGCGAGCAACACGCCCTATCGCACCTCTAGCAAGTCCGAGGCGAGGTGGAGGACGCCGGTGCCGGCGTTTAGCATGGACAGCAGATGGCGGCCGGCATCGCCTAGTTAGCTAAGAGTAAGTTAGTACTTGTACGCTACTAGAGTGTTAGTGGGAGTATATAGTTAACTTGGCTATGATGGTTGTCAACGTGGAAGTTCAGTACTCTATATGTGGATCAGACCTGTTACTTTGCTCTGAATGTTGAACTTTCCGTTTGAACGTATGGAATGGGCTGTTATTTTTTTAAATGGGTTGTATTTGTCCTCCACGGGTTTAGAGGCTGACTTGTACGTGGAGAGGATGACAACAGGGACCCGCCAAGGTCATGGTAGTACGCAAGCAAGTGCCTCCTTATTTCAAGCCAATAAAAAATGGCTCCTCCTAGTGGATTTATGACATTTGGGTCCCATGCCATTGTCAACGTAGTCAATAAACGAGAGAATTGCACAACGAGCGGCTGACACCAGGGACCCAGCAGCTCGCCCAGTTATTTTTGTTTTGGGTTAATTTGATAAATGCCACTCCAAATATGGTGTATCCGAGAAATGCCACTGCAATTTCCAACCTTTGAAAAATGCCATTTCATGCCATTTATAGTGGCATTTTTCGAAGTCTGGAGTGGCGTTTTTCAAAGTTTGCAAACTGCAGTGGCATTTTTCAAAGTTTGCAAAAATTGCAGTGGCATTTCTCAAAGTTTGGAAATTGCAGTGGAATTTTTATGAATTGCCATAATTGGAGTGGCATTTATCTAGTTTGCTTTTGAGACGGAAGCAGGGTGTCAACTGGGCTGTGCGGGACACTCTGGCCTGTCTAGACAGCCTTTTATTTTATGTTTACCATAGACCAGCCTAGTAGTTTTTTTTCTTTCTGAAAATGGCTAGCCCAGTTTTTTTGTGATTTGTCAAGTAAGTCGCTTTATCAGGCCTTTTGGGCTGCAAATCTTTCAAGACGAGGAGAGCTTCATTTGGCTGGCCGAGAAAATGGCCTATCAGTAATGAGAAATGGACTGTACATTTTTAAAACACATCAAACCGGCAAGTATTTTCAAATATCTTTCTTTCATTTCGAGATTTTAAGTTGCATTGATTTTTATGCATGCACAATTTATTAGATTTTATATTGATATACATTTATTTTTAAAATCGGTCTGAATGTGACTCGAAATTTCGGGATTAAAAACAGTTCAGACCGCACCGACATATGCAAAATTTCGTATAATTTTTTAACTGTGGCCACAATATGGGCTGTAATGCTAACATAAAGAATATGGGCTCCAAAAAACCCGTAAGAATTAGCAAATGGGCTGTAAATTATTTGAAATAATGGCAAATGGGCTATATGCTGTTTTCCACAGATGGCCTGTATACCGTTGGATGTCCAACCAATGGCCGTCGTGCTTCTTCAATCTCTGCTCTTCCTGCTCCAGCCGCTCAAACAAGCGTCGGCGGAACCGCCTCCTCCCTCCTCCCCGTGGCCGGCTGTGCTGCCGCGCAGGCCTCACCTCCCCACCGTACTCCCATCGCTATCCTAGCCATCCCTCTACTCACCCACACCTGCTGTTATTCTCCGGCGATGGCAGACGAACCAGTAAACCCTCGTACAGTCGTACTCCCCTCCGCGTGGGAAACAAAAACAACTGCTGAGTCTTCCCTGCCTCCGTGTCATTCCCTTCCTAGGCCTCGCCGTCGTCCACCGCCCTGGTGCTCTCGGCGTGGCATGGTCAGCATGGTCAACGATCGACATGCATCTGAAGTGGACTATACGTGGAGAGGCTGACAGCTGGGTCCATGGCCGCACACAAGGAAATGCCTCCTTATTACACGCAAAATAATGATTCCTCCACCTAACATCTAGGACCCACTGAAAGGGCCTCTGTATTTCGTGAAAAAAATGTTACCACCGCTGACAGCTTAGACCCACCAGCTATATCTTCGCACGCAAGGAAGTGCCTCCTTATTACGCACAAAAAAATGAATACTCCCCCTGCTAGCTGGGACCCAGTATAGTGGGCCTACTAAGTTGACGGGGACGAAGGGCTTTGTCAACTTAGTCAATATGCACGATTCTAGCTCGACTGACCGTACGATGTCCATCCAACGGCCGTAGTGCTTCTTCAACCTCTAGTCTTCTTGCTCCAGCCGCCCAAAGCAGCGCTGGTCGTGCCGCCTGCTCCTGCCTCCCGTGGCCGGTTGTGCTGCCGCGGAGGCCTCACCGCCCCCATACTACTCCCACCGCTGGCCAGGCCGTCCCTTCACTCCACTCACCCATACCCCCTGTTCTTCAATCTCTCCTCTTCCTGCTCCAGCCGCTCAAACAAGCGTCGGCGGAACCGCCTCCTCCCTCCTCCCCGTGGCCGGCTGTGCTGCCGCGCAGGCCTCACCTCCCCACCGTACTCCCATCGCTATCCTAGCCATCCCTCTACTCACCCACACCTGATGTTATTCTCCAGCGACGGCAGACGAGCCAGTAAACCCTCATACGGTCGTACTCCCCTCCGCGTGGGAAACAACTGTCGAGTCTTCCCTGCCTCTGTATCGTTCCCTTCCTATGCCTCACCGTCGTCCACCGCCCTGGTGCTCTCGGCGCAGCCTGGTCAACGTGGTCAACGACCGACATGCATCTGAAGTGGACTGTACGTGGAGAGGCTGACAGCTGGGTCCACAGAAGCACGCAAGGAAATGCCTCCTTATTACATGCAAAATAATGAATCCTCAACTTGACATCTGGGACCCACCGAAAGGGCCTCTGTATTTCATGAAAAAACGTTACCGCCGCTGACAGCTCGGGCCCACCAACTATATTTTCTCATGCAAGGAAGTGCCTCCTTATTACGCACAAAAAAAATGAATACTCCCCCTGCTAGCTGGGACCCAGTATAGTGGCAGGCTGACTTGTGGGCCTACTAAGTTAACGGGGATGAAGGTCTTTGTCAACTTAGTCAATATGCACGATTCTAGCTCGACTGACTGTACGATGTCCATCCAACGGCCGTAGTGCTTCTTCAACCTCTGGTCTTCTTGCTCCAGCCGCCCAAAGAAGCGCCGGTCGTGCCGCCTGCTCCTGCCTCCCGTGGCTGTCTGTGCTACCGCGGAGGCCTCACCGTCCCCATACTACTCCCACCGCTGGCCAGGCCATCCCTCCACTCCACTCACCCACACCCCCTATTATTCTGTGGCGACGGCAGCACAGCCGAACAAGTGAACCCTCATACTCCTCTCCGCATGGGCATCCACTGCCGCGTCGTCCCCTTCCTAGGCCTCGCCGTCGTCCACCACCATGGTGCTCTCGGCGCGGTGTGGTCAATGTGGTCAACGACCGAATTCCATCGGAAGAATACTGTACGTGGAGAGGCTGACAGCTGGGTCCACGGCAGCCGCAAGGAAGTGCCTCCTTATTATGCGGAAAATAATTATTCCTCCACCTGACAGCAGGGACCCACCGGATGCCCACCAGTATATCATGAAAAAAACGTTTTCCCCTGACTGCTGGGACCCACCCGACGGGCCACCGTATTTCGTGAAAAAAAACGTTCCCCCTGCTGTCAGCTCGGACCCACCGGAAGTGCCTCCTTATTACGCACAAAAAAATGAATACCCCCCTGCTAGCTAGGACCCAGCTTGGTGGGAGGCTGACTTGTGGGCCTACTAAGTTGACGGGGATGGAGGGCTTTGTCAACTTAGTCAATATAAACTATTCTAGCTTCAGTGACCGTATGATGTCCATCCAACGGCCATAGTGCTTCTTCAACCTCTGGTCTTCTTGCTCCAGCCGCCCAAAGCAGCGCCGGTCGTGCCGCATGCTCCTGCCTCCCGTGGCCGGATGTGCTGCCGCGGAGGCCTCACCGCCCCCTACTATTCCCACCGCTGGCCAGGCCCTGCGGCGACGGCAGCCACATACCGCAGCCGAACCAGTGAACCCTCGTACTCCTCTCTGCGCGGGCTTCCACTGTCGCGTCTTCCCCGGCTCCGCGTCCTCCCCTTCCTAGGCCACGCCGTCGTCCACCGCCATGGTGCTCTCGGCGCAGCGTGGTCAACATGGTCAAGGAACGACTTCCATCGGACATGGACTGTACATGGAGAGGCTGACAGCTGGTCCACGGCCGCAGCAAGGAAGTGCCTCCTTATTACGCGGAAAATAATGATTCCTCCACCTGACAGCTGGGACCCACCGGACGGGCCATTGTATTTCGCGAAAAAAACGTTTCCCCTGACTGCTGGGACCCACCAGCTACATCTTCGCACGCAAGGAAGTGCGTCCGGGCAAAAAAAACGATTCGCCCCCCTGACTGCTGGGACCCACCAGCTACATCTTCGCACGCAAGGAAGTGCGTCCGGGCAAAAAAAATGATCTGCCCCCCTGACTGCTGGGACCCACCAGCTACATCTTCGCACGCAAGGAAGTGCCTGACAGTTGGGAACCACCTGGTCGAAGTGTATGTAGCATTGTCATTCTGGTCG
Organism: Triticum urartu; assembly: GCF_003073215.2. NCBI lineage: Eukaryota > Viridiplantae > Streptophyta > Magnoliopsida > Poales > Poaceae > Triticum > Triticum urartu. Next base: position 144,702,323 of record NC_053025.1, read on the forward strand.
CGAACGTGTATGTACATATATACTGGTGGATGTAGAGGTGCGCACGTGTCGTAGTAGAGGCGCGCACGTAGCATGTACACGTATGTACAGTGGCCAGGGTGCAAGAAAGAAAATACGTCCACGTATGTGTACAAACAGGCGGGGTCTCGAATGCCTACTCGCGCATATGTACGGCGAAGGCTCGTGTACATGGCTGGGTCGGAACGGAGAAACAACGTCGTCGTCGTGTTCATGGGGAGGCAACGGAATCTGTCATGTTCATGGGGAGGCAACGGAATGCGTCGTGTTCATCGGAAGGCAATGGAACACGTGGGAGCCAACCGGCTGGGTCAGAACGGAATGCGTGGTCGTGTTCATCGGGAGGGCTTGGATGGAACAGGCGATGGAAACGAGGCCTGGCGTACCGCACAATGGAGGAAACGGACCTCCTATGTTCAGAACGGGGTCCTGTTGATCGGGAGGGGTCTGGCGTACCGCAAAACGGAGGAAACGGACCTCCTACGGTCGAAACGGGGGTCCTGTTGATCGGAAGGGGTCTGGTGTACCGCAAAGCGGACAAATCGGACCTCCTACGGTCGAAACGGGGGTCCTGTTGATCGGGAGGGGTGTGGCGTACCGCAAAACGGACCTCCTACTATCGAAACGGGGGTCCTGTTCATCGGGAGGGGTGTGGTGTACCGCAAAACGGGACTCCACGGGATACTGTTCATCTCCACCGTCGACCTCCTCCAGCCTCCACGGGCTCCTGTTCATCTAGCCTCCACCGCACCCTACTCCACCGGCTACTGTTCAACCACCCCTCCACTGTCTACTGTTCATCCAGCCCTCCACACCATGGGGCCCTGTTCAACCACCCCTCCACGGGCAACCCTCCACCTTCTACTGTTCATCTAGCCCTCCACACCATGGGGTCTTGTTCATCCACCCCTCCACGGGCACCCCTCCACCGTCTACTGTTCATCCAGCCCTCCACCACACCACGGGGTCCTGTTCATCCAGAGGCAACGCCACCGCTCACTGTTCATCCAACCCCCCCCCCCACAACGCTCACTGTTCATCCCAGAGGCAGCATCGATCGACTTCAGTTAGCAGCAGTAGCGAAGGAATCACTCGATCGGGTTCAGTTAACAGCCATCGATCAATCGCTCGGGTTCAGTAACGCGTAGCCTGCAGTGCAATCGCTCGGGTTCAGTTAGAGCCCAACGCCTCACTCGGGTTCAGTTAGAGCCAACGCCTCGCACACACGCGCGTACGTGTATGAGAGAAACACGCATCGCTCGGCCCCCGACCTCCCACCGTAACCGGGAACTCCCCGAAATTTTCCTCCCCTCGCTTCTACCACGGTTTTTTCCGTCATGGACGGCCCAAAGAATGTCATGCAGCTGCGTCTCCGGCCCGCCCAGGATGAAAAGCCCATTTTCTGTCATGATTTTTTGTCATAGAAGTAGGAGCCCACCACATGTACGATGATACCGGGTTTTGTCACAATTATCATCATAGAAGTGTCATATGTATGACAGAAAAAAATTTCGTTCGGCCCAAAATGTCACGGATGTGTCTTTTTTTGTAGTGATGGGCGGAACCCACAAGTTGATCACCAAAACATACATCAAGTGAATCAATAGAATAACCCATTGTCAGCACGGTTATCCCACGCAAGACATACATCAAGTGTTCTCAAATCATTAAAGACTCAATCCGACAAGATAACTTCAAAGGGAAAACTCAATCCATTACAAGAGAGTAGAGGGGGACAAACATCATAAGATCCAACTATAATAGCAAAGCTCGTGATACATCAATATCGTACCACCTCAAGAACATGAGAGAGAGATCAAACACATAGCTACTGGTAAATACCCTCAGCCCCGAGGGTGAACTACTCCCTCCTCGTCATGGAGAGCGCCGGGATGATGAAGATGGCCACCGGTGAGGGATTCCCCCTCCAGCAGGGTGCCGAAACAGGGTCCCGATTGGTTTTTGGTGGCTATAGAGGCTTGCGGCGGCGGAACTCCTGATCTATTCTGTCTCCCGATGGTTTTAGGGTATATTGGTATATATAGGAGGAAGAAATATGTTAGGGGAGCCATGAGGGGCCCACAAGGGTGGAGGGCGCGCCCAGGGGGTGGGCGCGCCCCCTGCCTCGTGCCTCCCTCGTTGCTTTCCTGACGTGCACTCCAAGTCCCCTGGATTGCTCCCGTTCCAAAAATAACTCTCCCGAAGGTTTCACTCCGTTTGGACTCCTTTTGATATTCCTTTTCTGTGAAACACTGAAACAAGGAAAAAAACAGGAACTAGCACTGGGCTCTGGGTTAATAGGTTAGTCCCAAAAATAATATAAAAGTGCATAGTAAAGCCCATTAAACATCCAAGATGGATTATATAATATCATGAATACTTCATAAATTATAGATATGTTGGAGACGTATCACTCCTCCATTCGACTAGTTTGCGCTACGTCGTCCTGGAAGGTGTGCCCCACATGTGGGTTTCCCTATTTTCCTGGCCATATTCGAGCGTCAGTGTTCCACGTTGCGCATTAGGCCTTTCACTATGTATGCCAAGCGAGGCAACTTATTGTTTATTTGAGCCGGTCACGTATAATCATGTGGCGCTTGCTTATTTCTCATTCATCTCCAACCCTCTTCTCCATCGATCATGTCGCCCTTCGGTCGAGTCCATCCTCCCGCGTGCCTCATTTGAACATTCTGCCGAGTATCATTCGCATGTGGGCCTAGACCATGCTTGTATTTCCAATGTTTATTTGTAATTTGCCCGACATGCATACAAACAAACGGTTCGTTTGAAGTTTCACTTTGCCTCCACTACGTGTCGCTTCGCGTCTTAGTTTTGGCATCCCATTCGGTACATGAGATGTATAATGTGAAAATTATATCATTGGAAGCTCCTTTCACATACGTATCCTTGCCTTACCCTCCCTCTCGGTCACTTACTAGAAGACCCCATGCTTGCTAGGCCCCGCATGTCAGTTACTCAATGGGTTCGGCCATGTCAGGGGATCCTCCATCCGTAGTATACTCCCTCTGTTTTTATTTACTCCACATAAAATGATGCGGGCGGGGGAGGGGGAAGGACGTCGGTTTGCTCTCTATTGCGGTCCCACAAGCAAGCGAAAACGCAAGACGAAGAGCGTTCCATTCGGTGAGCGACGTGGAGGGTCCAGCGTGCCGGGCTACAACGCGAAGGCGACAAGAGCAATGTACAGTTAAAACAAATTGACCGATCGTCACCGGAACCACTATTCACACTAGAACCTTCGCTGCTTGGCCTATGCCAGCCACTGCCCTAAAACCACACCTAATCTCCAGCCCCTTCCCCCACCTTTAGATCCCCTAGCCCACATCAAGCGTCCCCTAGTTCGCCAGAAAGCCATGGTGTGCCGCAAGATCATGTACTACAAGATGCTGATGCCGGAGCGCCGCGCAGAAATCGCGGCGGCAGTCCGTGCTAGAGACCTCCGTTCCCTAGCTCGCTTTGCGGTGGGCCAATCCCTGAGTTCTCTAGAGCCAAGATACAAGGAGGAGGAAGCCGATCCAATGTTCATGGCGGAGGTCGTGGCACAGAAGGCCCCCGATGGGTATGAGACGATGGACGTCGACTTCATGCCGGCGTCCGAGTCCCCCATGGTGTAGGCGGACCAGCGGTTCAACCTGGCGATACTAAAGGAGGACCGGTAGGCAGAGGCTCAACTCGATGCGGAGCGCGCGCATGCCGCTGCCATCGAGGCTCTCCTGCAGGCGGAATCGAATGTCGTGGATGTGAACCGGGCGGCAGAGGCTCAACTTGAGGCGGAGCACGCGGATGTCGCTGCCATCGAGGCCCTCCTGCAGGCAGAACCGGACGTCCTGGACTTGAACCGGGAGGTAGAGGCTCAACTCGACGCGGAGCGCGCGGATGCCGCTCTCATCGAGGCCCTCATGCAGGCGGAACCGGACGTCCTGGACTTGAACCGAGCGGCGGAGGCTCGACTCGACGCAGAGCGCGCGGATGCCGCTGCCATTGAGGCCCTCCTGCAGGCTGAACCGGACGTCCTCAACTTGAACTAGGTGGTGCTCTTGTCCGTGCAGAGCGCCCGCACACTCCGCGTGAACGAGTAGCTGGAGGCTGAGGACAACCACGGTGCGGAGACACACATCGGCAGCTACGGCTGGTTCGCACCAGCTGCCAAAGACGACGAGGCCGTCTCATTCTGCGAGCAGTGATAGTTTTTCTTTATGTTGTTGTTTTTATGGATCTTTTGTTGTGTAAAAACATATATTGTTATTAAAGTCACCTGACTTGGGTCAGTCTACCATTTCAGGTGGTTGGATGAATATCCTACATCTCCTAACCCTTCTTCCTCACCTCTTCTTCTTCCCCAACAGACCACCGCACGGGCCGTACGGATACTCCCCAACATGTGGTTGGATAAACATACTCTATGAATGAAAATTATGTGTCAGCGGTAGGATGGTTGGGTTTGGTTTGTTCACATGCGACAACACGTGTCAGTGAGGATGCGTTCCCTTGGTTGGGTTTGCGGCGTGCAGGAGCGACTGTGCATGTGAGGGTGCGGTGCGACCGCGGCGTGCAGGAGCGACCGTGTGAGGGTGCGGTGCGACCGCGACAGCCGTGCGCAAGTGTACCTCCTTTTCATTTTGAAAACTTTAGGCAAGCTTGGCAAAAATGTGTGGCGAAGTATGGCAATGCAAGGCCTAGACCCAAACAGGATAAGTACGTAGTACTACGTACTAGGAGTACTAGTGTTAAAAAAGAAAGGCGGGGTTTTCCTTCACGGGATTAATCGATACAAATCCTCGTTTCACGTGTCAATTAATGTGTATTTTTTTCTCCAAAGCCCAAAGAGCTAACCATCTCACCCCTCATCGCTTGATTAATGCAGCGCCATGCAAACCAACCTTCTCATTTCCGCATGCATGCAGGGGATATTAATGTCCTTGGTTGCTAGTACGAGGCAAACCCCATCAATTTTGCCTCGATTAGTGTTAGTGGCCTTTTGCAAATTGTAATTTTGATATACTGGCCTTGTGTACAAAAAATACAGGTAGTAACTATATTTGACTTCCTTCCCCATTGCGGTGACGTCGACGATATCTTGAACGTTGTGGTTTGGCGAAGTGCGTTCGACGGAGAACACCATTGAGGGAGACCATGGTAAGTCGTTCGCAAGTGCCGCCTGCAAGCCGAGACAACCGCCTTATTTGCATCCAGGAAGTCCGTTGAACCAAAGGACGCGTAAATGTACTAGTACTACTCGTACACAGTAGCGTCGTCCGTCCAGCTTAGTGCGGTGAGATGGTTTCTTGAAGAAGACGATGGAGAAGCAGAGTCAGAGAAGAGTGAAATGATGGTTGCTTCGTCTGTGCTTTGTGATTTGACGCCTCACTGCTTTGTGATTTGTGATAGAAGGGACAGGGGAGTAGACTCCGTCCTCTATACTGTACATGTGTCCAAGCACGGGAGAAAGAGGAGAGACGTTGCATTTTTATATTCCTTCAATCAATCAATCAGGGAGATTCGTTCCATCCTTTTGGCTTTGGCAACACCGCCCATAATGGTTCCCACGATGCCAAAAGCTATTTTCACATTTGGCTACACATTGTGGATGCCCTTAACCGTACCACTTGGTATTGCTCTTGTGTGCTATCTATACAAATCTCAATTATATTGATCTAAAAAATTATAGAATTAAGATTAGTAAAAAGGAGGTGATTTTGCCGCACGGATGGCGGGGGAGGTTTCTTATTTTTAGAGGACATTGTCCTGGCGGTTTGCTAACATGCGGTCCCACGTGTTAGTGCTTTACCAAGCCGATCCGCTTCCCACATGAGGCAGAACAACGACAGAAGCAGCACGTGGTTAACTTGAAGAAGATGAGGGAGAAGCGGATTCAGCAACGAGTGAAATGATGGTTGCTTCGTCCCTCCAACTTCTTTTTTTAGCATTATTACTTCGTCCCTCCAACTTAACTGCGGGAAAGGTGCAGCTTTGTGATTTGATGCCTCATTGCTCATTACTACGCCGGCGCCATGACTGGGTGCTTCACCCCGGCTGCTCTGCACTGTATTCCGGTATGGCACATGGACCTGGTAGCTTGATGCCCCACATGTCGGCGAAAGGGACTAGAAGATTTATGAAAGCAAGCGCTCCACTCTTACGATGGAGGAGTACACGACACGACGGCCCAGTGACATGTCACTTGTAGTGTATATAGTACTATAGTTTTGCTGTTTCGCACGATCCATCGATACAAACCCGATGAAACAGGAAAGGGCGGGATTTTTCCCGTGCGGTATGTGATACTGGCCATACATTTCAAAGGCAATTTTAATGTATGCAAACTGAATAATTAAGTAACAATATGATATCTAGTAAAACTAAAAACACATATGATTTATTGTGTTAGAGTGTAGTAGTAGTGTTGTATTGCATAGTTGTTAGATGTAACATGCGAGAACGTGTAGAGATGTAGTTTTGGAGGGCCTACAGAGAGAAAAGCGTAATACGTTCACCGAACTTCAGAATAAGCTGATTACGGTCACTATATACGTTTTGCGGTGATTATACGGTCACTTGCTCACGGTTCAGCATCGGATTGCACTCTGTTGACCGGCCAAATAGTCTGCGTGGCACCATGTTGACTAGTTAAATTGACCATGTTCCTTGTGGGTCCCACCTGTCAGTTCGCACAGGGGAAAGGTTAGATAAACACAAATTTACGCAGGCACGACAAGACTCCACCCCGTGCGCGGGAATCACCTGGTTGTGTATGTCTCTGTCAGGGCCCGATGTGTGCGTGTGCACGTGTAGGTTGAGCACTTGAGCGTGAGAGTGTGTGTTGGTTGTGTGGTGTACTGGTGTGTGCATGCATGCGTGCATGTGTGCGTGTGAGTGTTGCGTGCGTGCGTGGCCGCGTGTGTACATGTGAGTGTTGCGTGCGTGCGTGGGTGCATGTGTTCGTGTGAGTGTTGCATGCATGCAGTTCGTGTGCATACGTGCGTGTGTGTATAATCACCACACCAGCTCATGTGTGTTAAAACAGACGGCTCGGCATACCAATACAAGGCCACCTTGTCCGCTGTGCCCGTGGTCATGACTTCGAACCACCGTCCAATATTTTTTTTTCGTTTGTTTTCATTCTTACTAGCAAGATGCCTGTGCGTTGCACGTATCAATATGCATTTGTATGACTAGTTTATCTTGTGAGAGAAAAGGTTGAACGAGGGAAGGCCTTATTTGCAAATGTGGAGAGGTGTGTGGGTACATCTTAGGTAAAATTGTCATAGTTTCTTTCCCATCCATCAGATATAAATCGAACGGCCTATATTGCAGGATGGCAGGCACACCATCATCACCAACTCTGTTTTTTATAAGAGTGTATTTTATCCCTACTCTTATAAAAAGCATAGTCGGTGATGATCGTGTGCCTGCCATCCTGCAATATAGGCTGTCCGATCTATATCTGACGGATAGGAAGGAAACTATGGCAATTTTGCAAAAAGATACCCACACCCCTCTCCACACTTGCAAATAAGGCCTTCCCTTGTTCACCCTTTTCTCCCAAGATAAACTACTCATACAAATGCATCTTGATGTTCCGTGCAACGCATGGGCATCTTGCTAGCATTTTATAAGAGTGTAGATGTAGAGTAGATACAAGCCGACAGGTGGGCTCGATGGTAGTGAGATAATGTGATGCAACACTAGAGGTGCCACATGGAGCGTTTAACAGGTCAACTAGTCATGTCTTGAGCAAATACAGAGTTGTACGGTGAGCCCGTGACTGTATAATAATCACAAAACGTAAATGGTGACAGTAATGAGTGGATTTTGAAGTCCAATGTATGTATCATGCTTTCGCTTCAAATACAATGATCGTCACTGTATATATCGCGAGACAAAGATGAAACATGCGTGAATGTGCTGGGGGCTTACTTTTACAGGACCTGGAGATAGTTTGTGGGCGTACCTGAAAGGGGCGTAGAGGGGGGTATGCGATGGAGAGAGAGATGCTCTTCATTTCTCTTTATTATGACTACCTTTATATATAGTATAAAAATATACAAATTCACAGTGCGGAATAAATATCATGGTGAGCACCATGCAATGCAAGCGTTCATACTCCTCCATATAACTTTGTAATGTTGTATATACGTAGAAATTCTAAAATATTTTTTTGGCCACACTTTATTCAAAAGGAATGTTGTATGCGAAATAAATGTGAAGAGAGGGCTTTTTAGATCAATGGGGTACGTGATGTAACATGTGTGAATGTGTAGTTGATGCATTTGGCAGGGCCTAGAGAGGTATGTGTGTGTATTACGTATTCGAGAGAGGCATGGATAGAGGGGCCGGCAGGGGGCGGGGGGCGGGGGGCGTGGGAGAGATAAATGAGAAATGTGAGTGGTCTAGAGAGAGAGACGAATATGGCATCACGGCGAAAGATTCCCTTGAGTGTGTATATGCAAGGGGGAGTGGATAGAGGCACCAGGAGAATATTTTTTGTGTGTGTGGTGTCGGTGTTGGTATGTGTGCGTGTGAGAAGATAACGAGACATGGGGGCAGAGGGCGTGTCACCGCGTGAGGTCCGGTGGGTCGAGGTGAGGCCCTTCGTTCGGTTCCATCCTACGCCACATTGGTCGGCCAGTGACGCATTTAGGGAGACCCATGGATGACTAGTCATACAATACAAATATAGCATAATTGTGAAGGACTCTATGTCCACTGACAAAGCTGGCTAGGATTTGTAACCCTGGGTTCTCGGACTAAGGTAAGCCCTTTATCTCTAATATTACTATTCATCCAACCTAACGTTAAGGGGCATCCTACAAAATGCTCTGCTAGAATCATACTCGTCGATTAGGAAGAGAGGTGTGAGACAATGCGTGAGAGACATGCCTAAAGATAATGTGTGTACAGGAGACATGTAGGCAGGTCTATGTATATAGAAAGGGTCGATGGGGATTGTGCGTGTGTATGCTTGCGAGAGGAAGAGTGCTTGTGATAAAGGTTAGTGAAAATAGTCGTAAATGGTTACGAGAGGGATGGAGGGTTATATCGAGAGCATGTGTGCGAGAAAGACACCTCAGGAGAGAGAGTGTGAGCATGTGTGAGAGACCACCGATGGAGAGTGAAACTACACATACAAGAATGCTGTACACATTGATTAAAGATATAAATTGTATCCAAATATTAGGATGGGATCATGATATTTGCAATTCGCGTAAGGAACGGTCATTGATCCATCAGACATCTAGATTCTATCGAATTTGAGCATGTCTATGTTACTATTCGACATAATTGATCCACATAGTTAGTATTTTGAACTCCAGACAATGCATCGCTTTAGCAATTGAATATAAACGTGAGTATAGTTCATGTTGTGTGTGTAAAGCACATTATACATACGAAAGTTACACAATGAACATTATAAATAGCTACCTATGAACTAGCATACATTTGAATTCAACTTAAGGTGGTTTCAAAAAATCGAATTCAACATGAAGTCCATTCAATTATTTGAATTTGATATCATGGCGTTTGTAAATCATACCTAAATTATGGGGGACCAATCTTTGCTCTGATTTTGTACATAATAGCACTCTAATTTAGCTCCTCCATTCCAAAATAATCGTAGTTATAGGATTTTCAAGTGTCAAATTTTCAAAAAGAAGCGGATAATTTAATGAGGTTTTCAAACATACAAGGTCAAATTTAACGTTGTCTATTTAGGTCAATCCTTAAAGTTCAAGAGTACTCTAAACGTGAGTGCTTGTGTTTCAGAATTTCGAACGAAGCGCCAAAAGAGCCTCTACTCGCCCGAAACCACGTGAGACCAATGTTTGGTAGTACAAGGAAATTACTTTTCTAATAACTCTGACCCGTGAAACCTACCGGCCCGACGTCCAAAGCTCTAAACCGGGGTTGGTTTGTAGCTTCATCTAGACGCCACGCAACCGCCTCCGAAAAACATTCATACACAATGGCCGCCTAAGCACACATGCGCGCGGCCAAAATCGCTCCTGCCCACTATTTGGGACACCTGGGACTACCATCCTACCCCGACCCACAGTAGGTCCGAAATTTAAGAGGGGGGCAAAGTTTGTACTTCCCCAAATTTCAAACAAGCGCGTCCCATCTTCTGTTCAAAAAAGCCAAAAACAAGCGCGTCCCAGACCGAAACATGGTTCTCCCCCCTCCCCCTCGCCCACCCGTCTGATTCCCCATTCGTACTCCGTGGGCGCAAATACTACCTCTCCACCAGCCGCGAAACCCCGGCGTCCTCCGTCCGCCACCCCATTCCACCCATCAACCGCCGCCCTCCTCCATCACGCTGGAGCCGATACCCCGACGTCATCGTCCACCGCAACCTCAACCGCAACGCCCTCCATGGCTAGTAGTTGAAGCCGAGGCCGAGCCGTCCATACCTGAGCCAGTTCAACCACGCCGTCCTGCGCCTCACCGCTGCCGCTCCAACTTCCCCACCGTCCACCACACTGGAGTTGTTCCTGCTGTGCCGTCCTTCGCCGCCTCGGATCTGCCTCCCCTCCGCCGACATACGGCCACGTCAACACAGCCAACAATTTGGCCATGGGTCGTCCAAGCCTGCACCCTCCTCCGAAACATCGGTTCCCCCGACAAAAAGAAGAAGATCGCCACGACATGTGAAGGAGACCACGCCGGTGAACAAAATGGTACTCCTCTTCCCTTATTCGTGCAAATCTTATGTGTATGCTTGCACGGTATTCATCTCGCCGAAGACACTAGTTGACCGCTTCTTCTTGATACTAGATGTTCCTAGTAACTCGCGATGCACAATGTTTCTCCTCATATACTATTTCACCTTAGCTAGAGGTCAGTCGCCCCCCTAGATTTCAATTCCTAGTCACTTGATTCCCAATTAACGGAAGCATTCTCCGGCATAACAAGCGCTAGTCCTCCTATTACGCCGGGGAAACAGCGCCTCGGTGTTTATCTTAGGGGCGTGTGGGGCCTAGAGCTGCTAGCGCCTGATCTGGAGGTCGGCCGAGATTAAAGGGATGGCCTGGGGGCGCTACCAAGCACGGCGGTGGTGTGAGGTCGAGGGGAGGGCGGGGCGGCGAAGGCAGGGGTCTGGGCCGGTGGTCGCTGGCGGTTTGAGAAAGATCGTCAACAGTGACTGGTGGGAGGTAGACGAAGGCCATCTGCTCATTCCTTATAGATTGGACGGATCATTAAAAAAATCGACTGACCTATTTATTTTCAGTCGACTGTTATCTTGACATGACCACATGTGGTGGTGTACTAGAGGAGTACCTGCATTTCCCAGCAATCCCTGTGCTCATATATTACAAAATCATACGGAGTAGAATCTAATTATGTTTGCCAGGCAATGTTGTAGAGCTATCATATGTCTCTTGTCATTTATTTTTCAGCCGCCTGCTATCTGCTACTTTTACAGTCCTTTAGTTCTGCACACACTTCACCCATACTCTCACTATTGTTTTTTTATGCATGGGTATTTCAGACTCTGCCAATCAGTTGATAGAAGCACGAAATAAAAGAGAGAAGCAGCTCTAGATTTCTTCGGTCTTAGGCAAGACACGTTTCAGCGTTATAACGGGTGCGGTGTCAGTAGATGGAGACGGTAAAATTAGCTCTGGAGTTGGTGATCTCGCTCGCCATGAACCACCATCCCAGGTGCTTTCTTTAACTTCGCGGTGTCATATGTGGTTGCATGTTGCATATGGTGTCTAGATTGTATTCAAAAGGCCGAAGTCAGTCTTTATTAAGATAAGGAAATATATTTTTTACATGAACCACCATCCCGTGAGCACCAGAAGATAAATAGCTAGTCAGGGCATTGGCCGAGCTAGTGACAAGCCCAGCAAAGAGAGGCATCACCTGGAAGCCAACTAAAAAGCCGCGATGGTGGTGAAGAAGCCTGCCTCCCACCAGGCTCCCAGGTCCTAGATGATCATTCTCACCACTCCAGCCGGATGTCTAGCTTGTATTGCTTCCAATTTGGTTAAATTGCATCTGCTTAGCTTACACATTATAACTTTGAATATGACATGCCTTTCTGTTTTTGGTACATACTAGTACATCTGTGTATTAAGCATGTTCTTACATCAAACTAATGTTCTTGTGTATCCCTCATCAATCACTTATGATGAGGCAGTCAGGCAAGTGGATAGCTCCCTCGAGAAGCAACCAAAGCGGCGGCATAGGCGCCGCTCCAAATCCTGCCTCGGCAAAAACAGCGATAACAGCGGAAGAAAAAATAATACCCCGGTCGACTCCGGAGGAAACGATGACCACATAGACCCAGCGACAGAGCAGGGTGAGCCAGCGGACGATGAACACAGTACGGAGCCGCTGTCCGATCACGGCGACGCCGAGCATCAAGCTAATCAACCCGTCTTCGGAGAGGAGAACAGTCCGGATGATGATGCACACATCATCCCGGAAAGGCACCTGGAGCAAGAGAACCTCCATAGAAGGCTTATTGCCACTGCGAGGAGTCTGAAGAAGCAGAAGCAAAGGCTCAAGGCCGCGCAAAATACACTCAACAGTAGATGGAACAAAGTGCTCGACACTGCAGAAAAGTACGGTGGCAGTCGCCACACGAAGAGCTACCCAAAGCGCAAGCTGCTGCCTGAATTCGACGATGAGGCCTTAGAGCCCCCACAGCCAAAAAATAAAACGGCCGACCGGTCGGATCGACGACCTTGTGGCCGCGATAGAGCGGCTAACAAGGCCGCACATAAGTCAGTACACGATCCACGCGAGGACTCGCATCAAAAGGTCGGGGCAACGAGATCCATCTATAGATCAAGGAAAAGCGCTCCAACGCACAACCAAAACTAAACAACACAACCGTCTGAACGCCATGGTACATCTAAATACAGGGGTGCCGCACACCCCCTATGTTTCACCGACGAGGTGCTGGACCACGAATTTCCAGAAGGATTCAAACCAGTGAACATAGAGGCGTACGACGGGACCACAGACCCTGGGGTCTGGATTGAGGACTTTATCCTCCATATTCATATTGCTCGCGGAGACGATCTCCACGCCATCAAATACTTGCCCCTCAAGCTTAAAGGACCAGCTCGGCACTAGCTGAAAAGCCTCCCCGATAACTCCATTGGAAGTTGGGAGGAGCTCCAGGATGCCTTTCGGGCTAATTTTCAAGGGACCTATGTCCGACCTCCGGATGCAGACGATTTAAGTCGTATAATTCAACAGCCCGGAGAGTCAGCCCGAAAGCTTTGGAACAGGTTTCTCACTAAGAAGAACCAAATCGTCGACTGTCCGGACACCGAAGTCTTAGCAGCTTTCAAGCACAGCGTCCGAGACGAATGGCTCGCCAGACACCTCGGCCAAGAAAAACCGAGAACAATGGCATCCCTAACAAGCCTCATGACCCGCTTTTGCACGGGTGAGGATACCTGGTTAGCCCGCAGTAGCACTAGCGACCCAACCACATCCGAAGTCAGGGATGGCAATGGAAAACCACGACGGAGTAAAAACAAGCGTCGGAATAAAGAAGACAACCCAGATAACACGGCGGTAAACGCCGGATTCAGAGGCTCTCGGCCAGGTTAGCGGAAAAAGCCTTTCAAAGGCAACAGAGATGGACCGTCCAGCCTAAACAAGATTCTAGACAAACTATGTCAGATCCACGGCACCCTGATAAACCTGCAAATCATACCCACAGAGAATGTTGGGTCTTCAAGCAGGCCGGCAAGCTAAACGCCGAACACAAGGGGCAGGATACACCGAGCGAAGACGAGGATAAGCCTCGCCAGCAAGGCACTGGGGGATAGAAAAAATTCCCACCAGAAGTCAAAACAGTAAACGTGGTACATGTGATGAAGGGGAGAAGCAAAACTGCACTCCGAGAAACACACATCCTAGAGCCCGTCACCACTAAGTTCAACCCCTGGTTGGCTTGTCCGATCACTTTTGATCGCAGGGATCACCCGACAAGTATCCGGCACAGAGGACTGGCTGCTTTGGTGTTAGACCCAATAATAAATGGATACCATCTCACACGAGTCCTCATGGACGGCGGCAGTAGTCTAAACCTGATATATCAGGACATAGTCCGCAAAATGGGGATAGACCCAACAAAAATCATCCATAGTAATACTACCTTCAAGGGAGTAATACCAGGCACAGAGGCCCACTGCACGGGCTCCCTATTACTAGAGGTTGTATTCGGCTTTCCCGACAACTTCTGAAGCGAAAAGTTAACCTTCGACATTGCTCCATTCCGAAGTGGCTATCAAGCATTACTCGGACGAGCGGCTTTCGCTCATTTCAATGCAATACCGCATTACGCTTCTCTCAAGCTTAAGATGCCCGGTCCACGTGGCATCATCACAGTAAATGGAAACATTGAGCGTTCCTTACGCGCAAAAGAACGTGCGGCTGCTTTAACATCCGAACACTAGACGGCCTCACCAACCAGAACAAATGATCGGTCGTTAAGACCACGGACACGGTTAGACGAGTCCGGCGCATAATTAGATATAATTGAGATTGGTTTGATGGTTATACCCTTATAGACGGTACCAGGGGCTTCCCGCGTGTAAACAGCGATAATTCGGCTCAACTTTACTTATCTTGAATTTTAAATGGTTTATTTAGAATAACCAATTTTTTGCACGACAACTTCCAACTAAGTTCCTCTCTTTTACAGATGACAATCGTGCTACACCCGTCCAGGATACGGCACAATGGAGACACAGGCGCAGACGTGCAGCAGGGACCCGTTCAAAGGTTTATTTTTAGATTAAGACCCTGCATAAACCATTTTTACTGTCTCTTGTTGTTCACATCCTCCGGATTCTCAGTACAACCGAGAAGGATGCTGACGTTATTGGCATGTGGACACATCAGAATATTGCACGTACCCGGACACTTGGGGCTCATTATCAAGGGCATTGTTTAGCCCGGCATATATTATAAAGACCGAATACCTTAGGGAGTGTTCGGCGTCGCGAGTTTGGCCTTATATGCATCAGCTCCGAATCATGTCTTTGGTTAAATGTTGGGTTTGCCCGGCTCCTGTGTTTTGCTACCTTACGTTCCGCTCTATCGGCTAAGGTGGCACCAGGAGAACTACTGCGATTGTGCCCTGGTTCATCCGGATGAGCACCTTAGTAGAAAAAGCCGAAAACTGATTGTCATGATAAAGCGCGAGACTAGTCAACCACTCGATGACCTAGCGGAATCTTCGAGATTCCTCCGCATTAACGAAGGGCCGTTTCCCGGCCAAGCATGTACGCGCCCTGTATTCGGATGAGCGCGGAGCCACCAGGGGCTATATAGTAGCCCCACCGTCAAACTCCTATGGCTAAGTGAAAGTGTTAAAGCAATATAGTCCGATTGCCTAGTTCGCTGCGCTATCACCTCCTTAATGGACCAAGACATTGGATCAAGTGTGAACACGCGTCTTCTGCGAACACCCCCGCATTATATGCGTGGGGGCTGAAGCCGACGACTGCAAACTTTCAGGTTATATACATATATACAGAAACGGCTGCACAGGAGGCATCATAATACTTTCAGGCAAAAGTATAAACACAGCCTTTATAATTCAATAGAACATTGTTTTTACAATGGGAATATATGTCACTAGAACATAATATTCTTCGAGCACTGAGCTTCTATTGAACGAGCGCCTTCAACGACTTCTTCAAGGTAGTGCTCGGCAGCTACTCGGCCCACAGCCGAACCCTGGGTTGCAATAGCGGTGGCCTCCATGTGTGCCCAGTATGTCTTCACATGGGCAAGTGCCATCCGCGCACCCTCTATGCACGTCGACCTCTTCATAGCATCGATATGTGGCACAGCACCAAGGAACCGTTGCACCAAACCAAAATAACTATTCGGCCGTGGGCCTCTCGGCCACAGATGATCCACAACAGAACCCATGGCAAGCCCGGACAACCTATGGAGCTCGGCCCACTCGGTCATGCGCTCATTTAACAGCAGCGGATGCGCTGGAGCGTTGAACCGCGACCAGAATAGCTTTTCCACTTCACGATCTTTTTGATCCTTGAAGTACTCGGCTGCATCAGCCGCACTGGCTTCCAGATCCGCATATGCGTCCACAGAACTCCATAGCTGATCAAGAGGGGCATACTTCGGATCTCCAATTTCGTCCGCAGCAAGAAGGGCTTCCCAGCCGTGATATCTCCAGCTTGACGCAGCTCGTCCTTCGACGCTCTGATCTTCGAGCGGGCTTCCTTGGCTGCTACCATGGCCTTCTCCAACTCCGTCACCTTCGCTTGGTTTTCCTTTTCAAGAAGCTGGTACCGGTCGGCGGCATCTTTTAACTCAACGGCCATCTTGGCCATCTTTTCCTTACTTTGGCAATGGGCAGCCTGTTCGACCCTCAGCTCTTCGGCGGCCTTCAGAGCGGCCGCATCACTATTCCTGGCTAGTTCTTTGGCTCGGGCAAGTTCCGCCCGAAGGGTCTCCACGGCCGCAGCTCCATCTGTAGTCATAGCATATTAAAGATACTAGCATTATGCTCCTCTTACTACGTGTTGATCACCGGAGAAATCACATACCTTGTGCCTCGTCAAGCCGCTTGTTGACAAGTGATACGTCTCCAACGTATCTATAATTTTTGATTGCTCCATGCTATATTATCTACTGTTTTGGACTATATTGGGCTTTATTTTCCACTTTTATATTATTTTTGGGACTAACCTATTAACCGGAGGCCCATCCCAGAATTGCTGTTTTTTGCCTATTTCAATGTTTCAAAGAAACGGAATATCAAACTAAGTCCAAACGGAATGAAACCTTCGGGAACGTGATTTTCTCAGCGAACGTGATCCAGGAGACTTGGACCCTACGCCAAGTAACAAAAGAGGCGGTCATGAGGGTGGGGGCGCCCCCCCCCTAGGGCGCCCCCCTGCCTCGTGGGCCCCCTGTTGCTCCACTGACGTACTCCTTCCTCCTATATATACCTATGTACCCCCAAACGATCAGATACGAAGCCAAAAACCTAATTCCACCGCCGCAACTTTCTGTATCCATGAGATCCCATTTTGGGGCCTGTTCCGGAGCTCCGCCAGAGAGGGCCGTCATCACGAAGGGCTTCTACACCATCATATCCTCTCCGATGAAGTGTGAGTAGTTTACGTTAGACCTTCGGGGCCATAGTTATTAGCTAGATGGCTTCTTCTCTCTTTTTGGATCTCAATACAATGTTCTCCCCCTCTCTCGTGGAGATCTATTCGATGTAATCTTCTTTTTGCGGTGTGTTTGTTGAGACTGATGAATTGTGGGTTTATGATCAAGTCTATCTATGAATAATATTTGAATCTTCTCTGAATTCTTTTATGTATGATTGGTTATCTTTGCAAGTCTCTTTGAACTATCAGTTTGGTTTGGCCTACTAGATTGGTTTTTCTTGCAATGGGAGAAGTGCTTAGCTTTGGGTTCAGTCTTGCGGTGTCCTTTCCCAGTGATAGAAGGGGCAGCAAGGCACGTATTGTATTGTTGCCACCGAGGATAACAAGATGGGGGTTTTATAATATTGCATGAAACTATCCCTCTACATCGTGTCATCTTGCTTAAGGTGCTACTCTGTTTGTAACTTAATACTCTAGATGCATGCTGGATAGCGGTCGATGAGTGGAGTAATAGTAGTAGATGCAGGCAGGAATCGGTCTACTTGTCTCGGACGTGATGCCTATATACATGATCATACCTAGATATTCTCATAACTATGCTCAATTCTGTCAATTGCTCAACAGTAATTTGTTCACCCACCGTAGAATACTTATGCTCTTGGGAGAAGCCACTAGTGAAACCTATGGCCCCCGGGTCTGTTCTCATCATATCAATCTCCATCATTTTATTATTGCTTTGCTTTTTTACTTTTCACTTTGCATCTCTATATCAAAAAAATACCAAAAATATTATCTATCATCCCTATCAGATCTCACTCTCGTAAGTGAACGTGAAGGGATTGACAACCCCTAATCGCGTTGGTTGCGAGGAGCTATTGTTTTTGTGTAGGTACAAGGGACTTGCGTGTAGCCTCCTACTGGATTGATACCTTGGTTCTCAAAAACTGAGGGAAATACTTACGCTACTTTGCTGCATCATCCTCTCCTCTTCGGGGAAATCCAACGCAGTGCTCAAGAGGTAGCAACAAGCACGATGTCGGCATCTGCCGCATCAAGTTGCCGCTTCAGCTCGGCAAACTCACCAGTCCGGCTAGCCACCGGACCTTCCGCAACCTACATATGAAGGCGGATTGATTATTACCTGGGACTATGATCCTCTGTTTGCCGCCACTCTCGACGGCAACCAAAGTCTCAGGGGCTACTATCTGCATAGGGCACACCTAACATGTGCGGTACTGCCAAAAATACACACTATTTCACGCACCTCAAAACCTTTCAGCAGATTCGTAAAAGCTTCATGCAACCCGCTTTTGGTGGATGAAATCCTCTCAATCACTATACCCATTAGCGTACGATGCGCTTCTGAGAGAGCCGCTTGCTCTAGCAGATCCTTCAGTGCGTCCGACCGCACACCAGACGGTGTCGAACTCTTTCAGTTGCTCTCTTCAAGAGCCGGATACTGACGACTTCGGGTGGCCAAAGGATTACCCTCTGGCCTTGCCGGATCAGGAGAAACCCTCTGCGACGACACCTCCGGGTCGCCCGCCTCATGAGGCGGGATGGTAGGGGGAGGCGTTTCGCTCTCCATCATCTCCGGAAGAAGATCACCCGAAGACGAACTCTGTCGAGAAGGGCTATGATCCGAACTACAAGATAAATTCTTTGGTTATTTTCCTCAGAAGTAGCGCATGATATTTTCACTATTAAGTACCCTTTTACTTACAGCTCGGTGGAGGGCTGACCCCCTTGCGGGCATTGTGCGGCCAGGGTACCCCCCGGGGCAAGACCCTCTGGCGAAGATTTCTTCCCCCGTTTGGAAACCATTGTTTTCGGGTGTTCAGAGGCGGTCCTCTTCCTTCCTTGGGGAGAAGGAATTTCAGATTCTTCTCCCCGGCTATCCTCCTTCGTGGAGGCGCTAACTCCCCCGGTTTGGATGAGCAGTGAGCGAGGTCCCCTTTCAGCCTCTTTATTCCCCCTGTATCTTCCCCTGAGGGCGCTTGATAAGGCGCGAGCTCCAGCATCCTGGCTAGTACAGGATCCGGTGAGACCTTGGGGAAGGGGGCCGGACACCTGATCATCTTCGCCTTTGTTACCCAGTCTTGGTCAAAGAGTGACTTTTCAGAATGATGTTATGATAAATAAAAAAGACAACATGTTCGGCTACTTACTTGGGTATCCGGGCGATTGCAGCTCAGACCTACGTCCTCGGTGGTGTCCGGACACATTATTTGTGGTCCGAAGAACGATTGATACATCTCTTCGAGCGTCATGCCAAGGAAGTGCTGAATAGCTCGCGGTCCCTCTGGGTTGAACTCCCACATTCGGAGGGGACAACGTTTGCAGGGCAGGACTCGATGACTTAACATGACTTGCATTACCGTGTCCAGACCGATATCTCTCTCGAGGAGATCTCGGATGCGGCTCTACAATGTCAGCACATCCTTTACTGGCCCCCATTCTATCCCCTTGTTAATCCATGACGTCAGTCGTGGCGGGGGGGCCGAGCGAAAAGCAGGGGCGGCCACCCACTTGGTACCCCTAGGAGCTGTGATATAAAACCACTCCCGTTGCCATAAGCTGGACACCTCCTGGAAGGAACCCTCTGGCCATGGGGAATTGGCACTTTTGCTTATTACGGCGCCTCCGCACTCTGCGTGTCGCCCCTCGATCATCTTCAGCTCCACATTGAAGGTCTTGAGCCATAGGCCGAAGTCAGGGGTAATGCGGAGGAAAGCTTCGCACACGACGATGAACGATGAGATGTGGAGGACGGAATCCGGAGCCAGATCATGGAAATCCAGCCCGTAATAGTACATGAGCCCCCTGACAAAAGGATCTAAAGCGAGGCCTAGCCCTCAGAGGAAGTGAGAGATGAATACAACACTCTCGCCAGGTTCAGGACTAGGAATGACCTGCCCTCGGCGGGCAGCCGGTGCGAGATCTCGCCGGTCAAGAACCTCGCCTCTCTTAGCTTCTTGACGTCTTCCTCTGTGACAGAGGAAGGCATCCACCGACCTTGAAGGTTGGATCCGGACATGGTTGAAGGTCCGAAGCGCCTGACCTAAGCCTCGGGAGTTGGAAGTTGAGGCGGGAGGGGGAGGATTCGATTAAGTTCGAGGAGAAAAATGATAGGCCTTGGTCTCTTTATAAAGAGGGTGAATACCAAGCGTCCTCCCCGTGACCGTTTGGGACTTTCCTTCAATTGAGGAGTCACACCAACGGGCACGATTGGGTTACCCACGTCCGTGTTGATGAGAATCCGTAATAAGGGGGACACGATCTCTGCTCCGACAAGACGTGCCAGTAAAATCACCTCGCAAGGCGTGCAGGCTGATTGGGAAAAACGGTTCATATAAGGAACGGGCCACGGCGTGATGTCATGTTATGAAGGGTCGTTAGCAGATTAGATGTGTGGAAATATTATTCTCTCCATGATCGTATGTGGAACTTGTTTTGCAGAGCCGGACACTATCCTTGTGTTCAGAATCTTCTATGGAGTATTCAGAGGAGGAACTCGCCTTGCAATGCCGAAGACAATCTGCGCACCGGACTCATCGTCATTGAAGCCTGGTACAGGGGCTACTGAGGGAGTCCTGGATTAGGGGGTATCCAGACAGCTGGACTATATCCTTTGGCCAGACTGTTGGACTATGAAGATATAAGATTGAAGACTTCGTCCCGTGTCCGGATGGGACTCTCCTTGGCATGGAAGGCAAGCTTGGCGATGCGGATATGTAGATCTCCTCCCTTGTAACCGACTCACCCTAGCCCCCTCTGGTGTCTATATAAATCGGAGGGTTTAGTCCGTAGGACAACAACAATCATACCATAGGCTAGCTTCTAGGGTTTAGCCTCTACGATCTCGTGGTAGATCAACTCTTACAATACTCATATCATCAAGATCAATCAAGCAGGAAGTAGGGTATTACCTCCATCGAGAGGGCCCGAACCTAGGTAAACAACGTGTCCCCTGCCTCCTGTTACCATCCGCCTTAGACGCACAGTTCGGGACCCCCTACTCGAGATCCGCTGGTTTTGACACCGATAGTAACAGTCAGGTCAAATGAACTGAGCTTCTAAACTTCTGGTGGTGCATTTATCTGCTAGACGGTAAACTTTTATGCCAACCTTCCTTTTGCTTTATAGTTGTAATTTGTTTTGGTGCGATACAAAATTTGTTCTTAACGTGCAGCCACCAGCTGAAGAAAACAGCAAGCCATTTTTGTGTAGTGTAGGGTGTTCCCTATATTTGCACTGGTGGCGAACTTTGATGTCCATCGGCTGTAGTTAACATGGGCCTCCTACGGGTCGTAGAAACAATGGGCCTTCTAAGGGACGTAGAAACAACGGGCCTTCTATGTGGCATAGAAACAATGGGCCTTATACGGGTCGTAGACACAATGGGCCTTCTATGGGCCATATCATCAATGGGCCTTCTACGGGCTTATGATCGGTTGGCCAATCATGGGCCAATAACAGCCCATATTATGGCTATAAATGGGCTAGAGTTGAAATCGTCCGTTCATGGGCCGACCATAATAGGCCGTCATAATCGGCCGTATTTTGATGACGCTATGAAAACGGCCCAACGTATTAACGGGCCACAAACGGGCCGACTGTAACCATGGGCTCAATTTGGCCCACAAGAAGAAAATGACAGTAACGGGCCGTAAGTAAACGAATGTGGAAATGAGCCCAAGAATAAATGGGCCCCGAGAAGGCCGAAAGATAACATGGGCTGGAAACGGCCCAACGGAATAATGGGTCGTTAATGGGTATAAAGTGGTACAGTTTTCATTACAGTCCAGTTTCACCACATGCCGTTAATGGGTATAAAGTGATACACTATTCATTACGGGCCAGTTTTACCATGGGATGTTAATGGACCGAGAGTAATCAGGGACTCATATGGGCCAAAAAACGTCATGGGCCATACATGGGCCGGAAGTTAAAAACGGGCTAGAATTATATTGGACGGCCCAGATGACGCTACTGGGCCTGATTTGGTTAGGCCATGAACGGGCCCTGGGTTAGCGGGCTGTAAATGGGCTATATGCGAACAGGTCGTTAACAGGCTTGTCGTGGGCCGGCCCGCCACCTTTTGACCAAGTTAAACGGGCCGGCCTTTTCACAGGAATGGGCCTCTGTTGGGCCGTGCCACGTGTCGACGTATCATAGGCGCTTTGTGTCCAATGGGTGGATGACATCTGTCCCAATGGTGAGCCGACATGTGTTTCCTCCAGCCAATGATGATTTTACATGTGGAAAATCCCCATTGGTCGAGGCTGTTAACGGGTTATCGGATCCCAAACCGAACCCAATAGCTTAACGGCGTTCCGTTACAGTGGATGCCACGTGTCGTTCACCCTTGACGAAAGCACTTCTGTGACGCGCGATTTATCGTCATGGAAGTGGACACTTCCCTGATGATAATTTTGGTAATGTCATAGAACACTTCTATGACAGCACAGGTATGACTATCTTGATTCTGTCATAAATTTGTCATGGATGTACATGCAGGACAAAAAACGCGACCTACTGTGACAAACACGTATCATCACGGAAGTGTCTTTTTTTTGTAGTGTCTGCACCTTTGCCCTTGGGAAAAAGGGTTTTGGTTTCCCTGAACACAGCGCCTAATTCGTCCTCAGGGCGGGCATCACCTCTGGGCTCCCCGCTCTCGCCCCCCTCTGTAGACACCTGGTACGGTGTCGGAGTCAGCATCCTCGTCAGCAGGGCGGTCGCAGAGTCTTCGGGAAGGGGCACCGGACACCAGATTAACAGCGCTTTCTTTATCTAGTCATGTATAGGGACGGATTGTTCAGTATCTTGTCAAGAGATGCTTGAATGGAAGGTGTTCGAAGATTGAATACTTACCGAAGTGTCTGGATGTTGCAGTCAAGGCCAACGTCTTCGGTGGTGCCGGCCATTGCTCTCACTGCCCTAACTATAGTTTCCACATTCCTTCGTGCGTAGCGCCGAAGAAGTGCTAAAGAGTCTGGCGCCCTTCAGGATTAAACTCCCACATACGGAGAGGCCGCCGCTGACATAGCAGGGTCCGGCGGACTAGCATTACTTGAACGACGTTCACAAGATCGATGCCCTTTTCGAAAAGGCTTCGGATGCGACTTTGCAGGGTTTGCACTTCATTAACGGATCCCCAGTCCAACCCCTTTATTGATCGATGAAGCAAGCTGAATCGGAGGGCCGGGTCGGAACGCGGGCGTAGCCGCCCACTTGGAGCCCCGCGGCTCGTTGATATAAAACCACCCCTCCTTCCACATGCCGGAAGACTCGGCGAAGGATCCTTCGAATCAAACCGCCGCGTCGACAAGCTTGCCTATTACGATGCTGCCGCACTCTTCCTGCTCCTCCTCTGCCACCCGCGGCCTCACGTCAAAAGTCTTGAGCCACAAACCAAAGTGCGGAGGAGTACTGTAACACCCCGGATGTAATTTACCTAATATGTACTCCAACTCTTGTCGTTTCCGGCGCTAAGTTATTTTATTTCCTCGGGTTCGGGTTTTTGTCTTCGTGTGTTGTTGTCGTTGTCATGCATCTCATATCATGTCATCATGTGCATTGCATTTGCATACGTGTTCGTCTCATGCATCCGAGCATTTTCCCCGTTGTCCGTTTTGCATTTCGGCGCTCCTATCTCCTCCAGTGGTCCTTTCTACCTTCTTTTTGTGTGTGGGTGTTAAACATTTCCGGATTGGACAGAGACTTGCCAAGCAGCCTTGGTTTACTACCGGTAGACCGCCTGTCAAGTTTCGTACCATTTGGACTTCGTTTGATACTCCAACGGTTAACCGAGGGACCGAGAAGGCCTCGTGTGTGTTGCAGCCCAACACCCTTCCATTTTGGCCCAAAACCCACCTAAACCCTCTCCATCATCTAGAGCGTTCGATCATGATCGCTTGGCCACAAACTGCACCTCATTTGGACTCTCCTAGCTCCTCCTATGCCTATATATAGCCACTCCCCCCAAAATTTTGGGTCATCACCAACCCTAGACCTAGTCCTCTTCCCCTCCGCGCGGCCGAACACGTCCGACCGCCGCCGGACACACCGTCGCCGCCACTCGTTGCTTGCCACGTGGCACCGCCCGGCCACCTCCGCCGCCAGCCCGCGAGGCCCAAGGCGGGCCCTTCCCGGCCCGCGTCCTTCCGCCGCACGCGCCCGCGCGAGGGAGCGCGCCGCCCGCGCCGGCCTGCCGCACCATCGCTGACCACTGCGCCGCCTACTCGCTGGCAAGCTCCGCCACTAGCGCCGCCCGCCGCCGCGCCAAGCTCCTTCACCGGCGCCGCCTTGC
Organism: Triticum urartu; assembly: GCF_003073215.2. Lineage (NCBI taxonomy): Eukaryota > Viridiplantae > Streptophyta > Magnoliopsida > Poales > Poaceae > Triticum > Triticum urartu. The sequence goes on from NC_053025.1 coordinate 144,726,800, forward strand.
TCCGGCGACCGCGCCCCACGCCACCTCGCCGCCCGGCCCCGGTGACCTCTCCTCCGGCCACCTCGACCTCCGGTGAACAGTGTTTTCGGCCATCCTCGAAGTCCGTGCTCCGGCGAGATTCCGATCCAGATCTACAGTAAACCCTAGATTGGGTTGACTCCCCCCCCTCTTTCAGTAATTTTTGCATATTTGATGCATCGTAACTCCGCATCCATAACTCCGTTTTGGGCGTGTAGCATATCAAAATGTTCGCCTCAGAGAGCACATCATTTCATCTCATCGTAACATTTTCATTTGAGCTCATTTTGGTGCCTGAAATGCTGTTGGAAGAGAACTATTCGAGATAATTGACAGATCTACTGCACCAAATAGCTTTTTGTCATTTTTGCCATGTTTAATGTGTGCATGATATGCTCCTGAGCTCTACATGTGTTTTGTTATATGCCATTCCATCTTTACAGAGGTGCTTACCATGTATTTTTGTGACATGTGTGGTGACTAGCACAAGCTTGCAAAGTAGTGCATTCGTTAATGCTGATTTCAGGGACTTGGAATTTCACTAAGTCCTTGATCTGTTTTTATCAATATGCCAGATGTTCATGTTGTTTCCTATTGATCCGTGCCTCTTTTGAGGATGACCAGTAAGGATGATTTGTTATTATTGTGGTGCTCTATCCATCCATGTCTTTGTTTGCATTTATGGAGCACCCTAGCTTGAGTCAATCGAGCTCTACTTTTGCTATTTCGTGAATCCTGGCAGATTGTCTACTTGTTAGCGATTTTGCCGAGGATGTTGTTGTTGATCCGTGCATTCTATGTTGTTGTTCTTGCCATGTCTAGCTTATATAATATGTATTATTGTTGGGTGTATGCTTAGTTCGTCATTCCTTGCTCCGTAGTGAGTACATCGAGCTCGTGAACATGCCTACTCGTTAACAGATTTGCATGCTCCAGTTTTTCACTAAGTCTGTAACCTGATTATGTTTTTGCCATGTTCACATGCTTGCAATTGTATTTTCTGATCCATTTTGGCTCAAGGTCACTAAGGGACTTTTGTTAAGTGCTTTGAGTAGCTTCATGTCATGCCTTGATTTGCCATGTTAAGTTCCTGTATCATATAGTTTTATTGCTCCAAAGTGTGCTACCTGATCTGAAATTCCAGACTTGTGTTAATTTCACTAAGTCTGAAACTTGTCATCGTTTGCATTTTTGACATGCTTGTTTGAACATGTTAATGGATGAATTGGCCATAGCTCAGTGTTCATCTTTTGTCAAGCATCATGAGTGGATACCTGCCATGTATTTTGTTGTCTTGTTTGAGTGCTGTAGCATAATTATCTTGATGCATTTAGATGGCCACTTACTGTTATCGCAGACCGGTGCCATATTTGTTTTGCTTGCCATTTCCAAACCGTGCATCAGATTCCGGTGATCTTTATATCCATTTCAACCGAAATCACCTCACCTTTCTAGTGGCACTCTTGGATTTCAAAGTTGAGTCCAGGTTCAATCATTCCTTGTCAAATCTTGCATATGCATCACATATCGCATCCCGCATAGCATACCATGTTTGCATCATGTTGTTTGAGCTTTGCACGTGGTTGATTGTGTTCTTTTTGCTTGTTTGTCTTGTTTGGGTAGAGCTAGGAGACGAGTTCGCTAGCGAGGAGCCCGTTGAGTTTGCTTACGAGGATCAAGTCAACTCTGACAACTTTGCAGGCAAGATGATCATACCCTCGAAATCACTTCTATCTTTGCTTGCTAGATGCTCGCTCTTTTGCTATGCCTATGCTATGATGCCTACCACTTGCTGATCATTCCTCCCAAATTGCCATGTCAAACCTCTAACCCACCATGTCCTAGCAAACCCTTGATTGGCTAAGTTACCGCTTTGCTCAGCCCCTCTTATAGCGTTGCTAGTTGCAGGTGAAGATTGGAGATCATTCCTTGTTGGAACATTGTTTATTGTTGGGATATCACTATATTATCTTGTTATGTTAATGCATCTATATACTTGGTAAAGGGTGGAAGGCTCGGCCTTTTGCCTAGTGTTTTGTTCCACTCTTGCCGCCCTAGTTTCCGTCATATCGGTGTTATGTTCCCGGATTTTGCGTTCCTTACGCGGTTGGGT
>NC_053025.1:144730049-144748092 GCF_003073215.2 Triticum urartu
CTTATATGCATGATTTGATATCTTTGCAAGTCTCTTCGAATTATCGGTTTAGTTTGGCCAACTAGATTGATCTTTCTTGCAATGGGAGAAGTGCTTAGCTTTGGGTTTAATCTTGCGGTGCTCAATCCCAGTGATAGAAAGGGAATCAACATGTATTGTATTGTTGCCATCGAGGATAAAAAGATGGGGTTTATATCATATTGCTTGAGTATATCCATCTACATCATGTCATCTTGCCTAATGCGTTACTCTGTTTTTATGAACTTAATACTCTAGATGCATGCTGGATAGCGGTCGATGTGTGGAATAATAGTAGTAGATGCAGAATTGTTTCAGTCTACTTGATACGGATGTGATGCCTATGTTCATGATCATGCCTAGATATTCTCATAACTATACGCTTTTCTATCAATTGCTCGGCAGCAATTTGTTCACCCACCGTAATATATGCTATCTTGAGAGAAGCCACTAGTGAAACCTATGGCCCCCGGGTCTACTTTACATCATATAAGTTTCTGATCTATAACTCTAGTTTACTATTTATTTTGCAATCTTTACTTTTCAATCTATACAACAAAAACACCAAAAATATTTATCTTATTATCTTTATCAGATCTCACTTTTGCAAGTGGCCATGAAGGGATTGACAACCCCTTTATCGCGTTGGTTGCAAGGTTCTTGATTGTTTGTGCAGGTACTAGGCAATTTGCGTGTACTCTTCTACTGGATTGATACCTTGGTTCTCAAAAACTGAGGGAAATACTTATGCTACTTTGCTGCATCACCCTTTCCTCTTCAAGGGAAAACCAACACATTCTCAATAGGTAGCAAGAAGGATTTCTGGCGCCGTTGCCGGGGAGATCTATGCAAGTCAAGACATACCAAGTACCCATCACAAACTCTTATCCCTCGCATTACATTATTTGCCATTTTCCTCTCGTTTTCCACTCCCCCACTTCACCTTTGCCGTTTTATTCGCCCTTTTTCCGTTTGTTTCTTTTTGCTTGCTTATTCTGTGCTTGTGTGTTGGATTGATTGTTTGTCACAATGGCTCAAGACAATACTAAATTATGTGACTTTTCCAATACCAAAAACAATGAGTATATTAGCACTCCGATTGCTCCTATTACCGATGTTGAATCTAGTGAAATTAATGCTGCTTTGTTGAATCTTGTCATGAAAGATCATTTTTCTGGCCTTCTTAGTGAAGATGCCGCTACCCATCTAAACAACTTTGTTGATTTGTGCGATATGCAAAAGAAGAAAGATGTGGATAATGATATTTTTAAATTGAAGCTATTTCCGTTTTCGCTTAGAGATCATGCTAAAACTTGGTTCTCTTCTTTGCCTAAAAATAGTATTGATTCATGGAATAAGTGCAAATATGCTTTCATCTCTAAGTATTTTCCTCCCGCTACGATCATCTCTCTTAGAAACGATATTATGAATTTTAAGCAACTTGAGCATGAGCATGTTGCACAAGCTTGGGAGGGGATGAAATTAATGATACGCAATTGTCCTACACATGGTTTGAATTTATGGATGATTATACAAAAAATTATGCCGGATTGAATTTTGCTTCTATAAATCTTTTAGATTCGGCCGCGGGAGGCACTTTTATGGAAATCACTTTAGGAGAAGCTACTAAACTCCTATATAATATTATGGTTAATTATTCTCAATGGCACACCGAAAGATCCACTAGTAAAAAGGTTCGTGCGATTGAAGAGATTAATAATGAATCCTTGGATGTGAATTTTGTTGGTAGGAACAACTTTGGTAATAACGCGTATAAATGAAACTTTAATTCTAGGCTGTTCCCTAGTAATTCCTCTAATAATTATGGTAATTCCTACAACAACTCTTATGGAAATTTTAATAAGATGCCCTCTGATTTTGAGACTAGTGTTAAAGAATTTATGAATTTGCAAAAGAATTTCAATGCTTTGCTTGAAGAAAAATTGCCTAAGATTGATGAGTTGGCTAGGAACGTGGATAGAATTTCTCCTGATGTTGATTCCTTGAAACTTAGATCTATTCCACCTAAGCATGATATTAATGAGTCTCTCAAAGCCATGAGAATTTCCATTGACGAGTGCAAAGAAAGAACCGCTAGGATGCGTGCTAAAAAAGATTGCTTTGTGAAAGTGTGTTTTTCTAGTTTTCATGGTAATAATGATGAAGATCTAAAAGTGATTGATGTGTCTCCTATTAAATCTTTGTTTTCCAATATGAATCTTGATAAAGATGGGACTGGAGATGAGTCAACTTTAGTTAAAAGGCGTCCCAATGATTCAGAGTTTTTAGAGCTTGATGCAAAAATTGGTAAAAGTGGGATTGAAGAGGTCAAAACTTTACGTAGCAATGAACCCACTATTTTGGATTTCAAGGAATTTAATTATGATAATTTCCCTTTGACAGATTGTATTTCCTTGTTGCAATCCGTGTTAAATTCTCCTCATGCTTATGATCAAAACAAAGCTTTTACTAAGCATATCGTTGATGCTTTAATGCAATCTTATGAAGAAAAACTTGAATTAGAAGTTTCTATCCCTAGAAAACTTTATGATGAGTGGGAAAATACTATTAAAATTAATATTAAAGATCATGAATGCTATTCCTTATGTGATTTGGCTGCTAGTGTTTCCACGACTCCAAAAACCGTGTGTGATGTGTTAGGTTTCCGTGAATTTGATGATTGTTCTTTAAATTTGCATCTTGCGGATTCCACCATTAAGAAATCTATGGGAACTATTAATTATGTTCTTATTGTTGCATAGGAATTATGTGCCCGTAGATTTCATTGTTCTTGATATAGATTGCAATCCTACATGCCCTATTATTCTTGGTAGACCTTTCCTTAGAACGATCGGTGCAATTATTGACATGAAAGAAGGAAGTATTAGATTCCAATTTCCGTTAAGGAAAGGCATGGAACACTTTCCTAGGAAAAAATTAAATTACCTTATGAATCTATTATGAGAGTCACTTATGGATTGCACACCAAAGATAATAATACCTAGTTTTTATGTCTAGCTAGGGGCGTTAAACGATAGCGCTTGTTGGGAGGCAACCCAATTTTATTTTTGTTCCTGTTCAGTAATAAATAAATAATCTATCCCCTGTTATGATTGTGTATTTTATGTTTTAATTAGTGTTTGTGCCAAGTAAAGCCTCTAGGATCTTCTTGGGTGATTGTTGTTTGATCTTGCTGGAAAAAAACAGAAAGTATGCGCTCACGAGAATAATTTTCATATTTTACCAGAGAGCGATAAAATACCAATTCCAACTGCAGTAGATCAATATACAAATATTTAGGACGTCCTAATTTTTTAGAGTTTTTGGAGTTACATAAGTATTCCAAACCTGCAGATTGCTACAGACTATCCTGTTTTGACAGATTCTATTTTTCGTGTGTTGTTTGCTTATTTTGATGAATCTATGGCTAGTATCAGGGGGGTATTAACCATAGAGAAGTTGGAATACAGTAGGTTTTACAACCAATATAAATAAAGAATGAGTTCATTACAGTACCTTAAAGTGGTGGTTTGTTTTCTTACAGTAACGGAGCTCATGAGATTTTCTCTTTAAGTTTTGTGTTGTGAAGTTTTCAAGTTTTTGGGTAAAGATTTGATGGATTTTGGAATAAGGTGTGGCAAGAGCCTAAGCTTGGGGATGCCCAAGTCACACAAGGTAAAATTCAAGGACAACCAAAAGCCTAAGCTTGGGGATGCCCCGGAAGGCATCCCCACTTTCGTCTATCGGTAACTTTACATGAGGCTATATTTGTATTCACCACATGATATGTGTTTTGCTTGGAGTGTCTTGTATTATTTTAATATTTTATTTTTAGCTTACCACAATCATCCTTGCTGTACACACCTTTTGGAGAGGCACACATGAATCGGAATTTATTAGAATATTCTATGTGCTTCACTTATATCTTTTGAGCTAGATAATTTTGCTCTAGTGCTTCACTTATACCTTTTTAGAGCATGATGGTGGTTTTATTTTATAGAAATTATTGATCTCTCATGCTTCACTTATATTATTTTGAGAGTATTTTAGAACAGCATGGTAATTTGGTTTGGCTATAAAATTAGTCTTAATATGATAGGCATCCAAGATGGGTATAATAAAAACTTTCATATAGAGTGCATTAAATACTATGAGAAGTTTGATACTTGATAGTTGTTTTGAGATATAAAGATGGTAATATTAGAGTCGTGATAGTTGAGTAATTGTGGAATTGAGAAATACTTGTGTTGAAGTTTGCAAGTCCCGTAGCATGCACGTATGGTAAACGTTGTGTGACAAATTTGAAGCCTGAGGTGTTCTTTGATTGCTTTCCTTATGAGTGGCGGTCGGGGACGAGCGATGGTCTTTTCCTACCAATCTATCCCCCTAGGAGCATGCGCGTAGTGCTTGGTTTTGATGACTTGTAGATTTTTGCAATAAGTATGTGAGTTCTTTATGACTAATGTTGAGTCCATGGATTATACGCACTCTCACCCTTCCATCATTGCTAGCCTCTTTGGAACCGTGCATTGCCCTTTCTCACCTCGAGAGTTGGTGCAAACTTCGCCGGTGCATCCAAACCCCGTGATATGGTATGATCTATAACACACAAGCCTCCTTATATCTTCCTCAAAACATCCACCATACCTACCTATTATGACATTTCCATAGCCATTCCGAGATATGTTGCCATGCAACTTCCCACCGTTCCGTTTATTATGACACGCTCCATCATTATCATATTCCTTTGCATGATCATGAAGTTGACATCGTATTTGTGGCAAATCCACCTTCATAATTCTTTCATACATGTCACTCTAGATTCATTGCACATCCCACTACACCGCCGGAGGCATTCACATAGAGTCATATTTTGTTCTAAGTATCGAGTTGTAATTCTTGAGTTTTAAGTAAATAAAAGTGTGATCATTTTCATTATTAGAGCATTGTCCCATGTGAGGAAAGGATGATGGATACTATGATTCCCCCACAAGTCGGGATGAGATTACGGACGAAAAAAAGAGGCCATAAAAAATTAGAAAAAAGGCCCAAATAAAAAAATGAGAGAAAAAGAGAGAAGGGGCAATGTTACTATCATTTTTCCACACTTGTGCTTCAAAGTAGCACCATGATCTTCATGATAGAGAGTCTCTTATTTTGTCACTTTCATATACTAGTGGGAATTTTTCATTATAGAACTTGGCTTGTATATTCCAATGATGGGCTTCCTCAAAATGCCCTAGGTCTTCGTGAGAAAGCATGTTGGATGCACACCCACTTAGTTTCTTTTGTTGAGTTTTCGTATATTTATAGCTCTAGTGCATCCGTTGTGGCAATCCCTACTCCTTGCATTGACATTAAATGATGGGCATCTCCATAGCCCGTTGATTAGCCACATCAATGTGAGACTTTCTCCTTTTTTGTCTTCTCACACAACCTCCATCATCATATTCTATTCCACCCATAGTGCTATGTCCATGGCTCGCTCTCATATATTGCGTGAAAGTTGAAATAGTTTGAAAAGGCTAAGTATGAAACAATTGCTTGGCTTGTCATCGGGGTGTGCATGATGGGAGCATTTTGTGTGACAAAAATGAAGCATGGCCAAACTATATGATTTTGTAGGGATAAGCTTTCTTTGTCTATGTTATTTTGATAAGACATAATTGCTTGGTTAGCATGCTTGAAGTATTATTATTTTTATGTCAATATTCAACTCTTGTCTAGAATCTTTTGGATCTAAACATTCATGCCGCAATAAACAGAATTACATTGAAAATTATGTTAGGTAGCATTCCACATCAAAAATTCTGTTTTTATCATTTACCTACTCGAGGACGAGCAGGAATTAAGCTTCGGGATGTTGATACGTCTCCAACGTATCTATAATTTTTTATTGTTCCATCCTATTTATTATCTGTATTGGATGTTTAATGGGCCTACTCTTTTATATTATTTTTGGGACTAACCTATTAACCAAAGGCCCAGTGCAAATTGCTTTTTTTTTGCCTTTTTAGTGTTTCGCAAAAAAGGAATATCAAACGGAATCCAAATGGAACGGAACCTTCACGAGGATCTTTCTTGGAACAAACGCAATCTAGGAGACTTGGAGTGGAAGTCAGCAAAATGCAAGGAGGTAGTCTATGAAATCAAAGACAGAGCATATCTTCGTGTGTCACCTCTGTGATGAGTTAAACATTTTGGAGTTAAGGGAAAGTTAGCCCCGAGATTTGTAGGTCCATACCGTGTTTTGGAACGCATGGGAAAAGTAGCCTACAAGTTGGAGTTACCCGAAGGATCGTCAGGAGTTCATGATGTGTTTCACTTTTCCCAGTTGAAGAAGTGCCATGCAGAAATGGCCGATATTCCTCTGACAGACACAGTGCCCCTGGAAGCAATTCAGTTGGAAAGTGATCTGACCTATGAGGAGAAACCTGTCAAGATTCTCGAATTTGCCAGCCGAGTTACACGCAGTAAGGTTATCAAGTTTTGCGAAGTTTAGTGGAGCCACCATACCGAGGATGAAGCCACCTGGGAACGAGAGGATGATCTATCGAAAGACCACCCACACCTATTTTCTAGCCAACCTGAATCTCCAGGGCGAGATTCATCTTAAGGGGGTAGGTTTGTAACATCCCAAATTTTCAATTTGGAATGTTATACATACATCATTCATGCATATCATATTTTATTGCATTTTGTTTTGCGATCCTAAAAAATCCTAAGCAACTCAAGGACCCACGGAGAGAGTTGGGGATTTCACGATTTTCAAATTTGAATTTTTTACCAAATATTGAAACGGGGATCATTTTTGGTTTTAATTATTTTTCTCTCTGAAAATATTTCATATTAAAATATATGAGAGGAGATAATATGACTTATCCAAAATAAATGAAATATTGGAGGAAAAATATTAAAATCAAATAAATAATTTTATTTGGATTTTATTGCTATTTTTTGAATTAGAAAAATATGCATTTTTCAAAATTGCATTTTTAGGCCAAGAAAATGTTCACTTTGTTCTAAGTATTCTATTTAGATGGTGAAAATTTGTCTTGGTATTTTTGGATTTTTATTTTATTTTCTAGGATTTTTCTGGCGGAATCTGTTTAAAAAAAGTCAACGTCCGACTGGGCCGAAGGCCCAGCCGAGCCAGGCCGGCCCGCACCACGCCACCGCCTCCGCCGCCGTGCCCGAGTCCGGCCGGGACACGGGCGAGCCGCCGTCTCCGCATGGGACTCCTCCCGAGGCCGAGCCCCCCCCCCCTCCTTAAATAGCGTTGCCCGCACCCCCCTGGACCCTAAGTTGCCGCCGCCACCGCCCCTCGCCGCAGCGCCGCCGCCCCCAAGTCACGCCGCCGCCGCCGCAAACCCCGCCGCCGCCGCCCGCCGCTGCTGCTGCCGAGCCGCGCCGCCGCGAACCTCGCGCCTTGCCTCGCCGCGCCGCCTGCGCAAGCTCGCTGGATCTCGCCGAAATCTGACGCCCGTTTTTTTGGTTTAGGTAAAACCGATCGGGTTTTTTTAGAAACCCTAGATGCTTTTTTATTTTTGTTCGGTTCGGTTTTCTCGGTTCCGTTTTTAGCGGACGTTCGTCTGTTCATTCGTTTTAACGAACATTGTTCGTTAGTTAACTACAGACAGCGAACGTTCATTCGTTAGCCTGTTCGTCTCATTTTAATTTTCCAAGGTTTTTCCGCGATTATTTTCGATCGCGATTTCTGCCCTGATCTTCGCTTTAGTTTATCTTTTCGCTCGTTTATCCAAATCAGGTGAAACAAGCGCCTAGATCTTCGTCTCGAATCCCTCTTTCTGTTTAACCAACTTGAACAAGATTTTGGTACTGTAAAATTTGACTTTAGTTCAGATTAGTAAATGGCTCTTGTTTCTTTCATGGTTTGAGTTTCGTTGCTCCGTTTGATTTGACTCTTTTTGCAAACCAGAGTTCTTCAGTTGAACTTTCTGGTTAGATCTTCTTATTCGAGTTTTATCTGTGCTTCTAGTTGAGTGCTTATGTATGCTATTGTTTGTTGCAATAGAATTCCCGAAGTGCGAAGCGTGCTACTACGAGTCTCTAGGATTTGCAGGTCATCAGCAAGGCAAGTAACACATTGATCATACCCCTTTATTACCCAGTTTTTATGCATTAGTTACAATCCTCACACATTGCATGAGTAGGGTCTCTTAACATGTGGGATTTGGGAAGTAGTTGATGAGATAGAACCTATTGCCCTTTTATTATCAAACCCTTGGGAGTTACTTCTACGCTATGCTTATATTGCCATGCTATGCTCGTAGACATGGTTTGGGTTTGAGTGTATCCATGACAGATGTGAGTTGTTAATTAATGGTTCAACTTAAGGTGGCAACTTTAATACACATCTAGGTGGATTGCTTGTGGGCACCTGGAGAATCCAGTGTTGTCCTAGGATATCCGGGAGTACTCGTGTGATCATCCTATGGTCCGCCACCTAGGCTCAAAGGGATCATAAGATTATTCATGCTAGAAACTTCCGTGTGCAGACACAAGCCATTATGGGCTCTGGCATAGCTGACTATGTTGTGTGACCTCTTTCAGTGGTAGGCTAGCAGATGTAGAGGGAAAGTAGGTGTAACTGTCTACCCAAAGTAAAGAGTAAATGCTTCTGAAAGACTATGTCTCGATCATCCGTTTCTCAAACACCATGTAGTGTGATAAATCCAACGGAGGAGATCGAATCTTGTGGGGAAAAGTGAGCAAACCTCTGCAGAGTGTACAAACTAATCATGGTTAGCCGTGTCCCCGGTTATGGACATCTTGAGTATCTGGTACTTGAATTATTGATTTGATCTCATCACTGTAAATTAATTTGTTGGGATGTTAATGACTACTTCAATTGGGATTGAGTTGGAGGAACCTTCTCAATGATGTTTCAACTACCATGATAGTTAAATAAAGTATATTCCTTTGTTGTAGGGAAAAATTGGCTTTTCGTAAAAACATTATAACCATAGAGCCTCCACCAGCCATATATGCATGTAGTGTTAGCATTTATCTGTTTATTGCTCTACCGTGTTATATTGCCAGCATATCCCATGTGCTGACCCGTTACGGGTTGCAACATATCATGTTGCAGACTTTTGAGACAAGGAGTAAGGTGCGCTAGGTCATTGTCATGCACTCAGCTATGCCGTTGGAGTTGATGGACTCACTTTATCTTCCAAGCCTTCTGTTATTATCTTATTTAGATGGCCTTAAGCCATATCTATTGTAATAAGTTCTCTTTTGGAGACATTCGATGTAATAAGTGTGAAATTGCTACTACTGTTATAAATCCTTCGAGTATTGTGTGTGTCAGCATTACCGATCCAGGGATGACACTTAAGCACAAAGACTTGACCGTCTGAGGTCAGGTCGCTATGCTATGACTACCCTACTGATCCGGCTTATACGACTGGAATGAAATATTACTTGTGGGCTCCTTGTTAATGAACAGAGCTTTGTTGTGCCTTGTAATAGGCTTGGACGCCAGGTGTATTGACCAAAAATCCGGATTATCCTGCCTTTGTTTGCCTGCCACTCCGACCAGGTAATCCTGGAATGACTCGACGTACTCTTGACAATCAATCTTATAGAGACCCTGAATTTGTCAAAGTTAAAACGACGATTGGTCATGTGAGGTCCGGCTTACGGGTTTGGATTAAGGTTTAACTCAGCGGCTATGCGGCCCTTGAATAGCACTTGACATTGAGGCTTGGCAACCTATGAATGGCTTGTTTTTATAATTTATATTTTCTTTGAAGATTTTTTGAGGTTCATCTTTTGTGCCATGTTGATATATGGTTGAAAATTGATTAGGGCCATGTTGCCTTATGATTCATGTATGAATCTATCCGGAGTTTTATTACCCCGGCCTGGCTTTGGACATTAAGTCACCGGTGTGTGATGATTATGTGCTTGGAGTTCTGTGCTCTAAGCTTCGGGATGTTACCCTTGCTGCACATGGCGTTGTAAGCCGGCAGTGTGAATAAATTGTATAGGGTGTTGTGCTCTAAGTCTTTGGGTTGTTACCCTTACTGCATGACGCGTGGTAAGCCGACAGTATGAACAAATATCACAGGTATGATATTTATTTTGTTATGATTATATGAGGTTTTGATAAACCCGCCCTGGTTATGGACTATTCAGTCACCAGTGGATTTTATATGGGGCATTATGACCCGCCCTGGAGTAAACCGCCAGGGCACCTATTATCTGCTTATGTACAGGAAAAATGATAAGCATGGTCTACATAATTGATGACATTATAAACGTAAGTGGCCGATCTTCAAATAATGGATCGACAGTTCATAAGTGTTATGCAAATAAACACGCACGGTGGCGTGGCAGATCATGGTTTTTTCAACTAGCCTATTAAAGGCATCATGTGGCCGAAAAATAATAAGTGTTTTTAAGATACACAACATCCAAATGCTATGGCTGGTAAACCGGCTCATGAATTAAGACCTGCAGTATTGGCGGGTCGAGGCCTCCGGGTCATCATGCGCTGCTTCTTCTTCTTCCTCCTCCATCGTCTGGAAGTCATAGGTGGCCCAATCGATTCCAGTCAAAACCTTGAACACTGCCTCATCATCAATAATTGTTGACGGGTCGATATCAGGGGCATAGGTGTGCTTACGAATTGGCGGAATAAGTTCCTGGGCATCATGAACCAGCGCCTTCACCTTCTTGTTTTCAGCATCATAAGCTGCCTGGTATTGGGACAGATCTGTTTCTTCAGCCATCTTACTTGCTAATGGACGCATTGCTCTTGCTATTTGGGCAAAGTCAGCAGCACTGAAGGCAGACCCGTCTTCTTTGATGCTTGGGCAGCCACTGGCTAATTCTTCTGGATCAAGATCTGCTTGCCAGGCATTTGCCCAACTCAGGGCGGTCATGGCGCCGGCTCTTGCCGCTGACAGCTTCAGATCATCAAGCCTCTAGGGTATCACTGACAGTTTCTCTAATACTTCTTTGTTGAGTGAGGGAGGTTGCTTCTTATGTGTAGCAGCACAGATGACTTGTTGCGTGCCAGTGTATAATTGCTCCACCAAAGTATATGCAGCTTTGAGCTTTTGTAACATCCCAAATTTTCAATTTGGAATGTTATACATTAGATCATCATGCATATCTTATTTTCTTGCATTTTGGTCGATCCTAGAAATTTCACGCAACTCAAGGACCTTCGGAGAGAGTTGGAGATTTCGTTATTTTCATATTTGAGAGTTTTCTCGAATTTGAAAAGAGGATCATTTGATTTATTTATTTCATCTTCAATTATTTTTCCGATATAAAAATATGCGAGAGGGAATAAAATGACTTTCCCAAAAATTTAGGAAAAATGAAGATTTAATAAATAAATCAATTTTGGTTGTTGCCGGAGTTTTATTTGCATTTTATTTGGATAGGGAAAAATGCGTGTTTTCAAAAATTGCATTTTAGGCCCGGAGAAAAGTTCATTTTGTTCGACTCATTTTTAGGAGTCAGGGAAAATTTACTTTAGAATTTTTGGAGCCCGTTTAGATTTTCTTTTCTGTGTTTTTCTGCGCGCGAAACCGTTTAAAAAAAGAGCAGGCCAGCCGGGCCAAAGGCCCAGCCAGCCGCCGCCCCCAGCCTCCTGCGCGCCAGGCCAAGCGCAGGAGCGCAGGCCGCCGCCTCGCCTCGCTTCTTAGCCGAGTCCGGTTGGACTCTGGCCGGGTAGCCCCCTCCCCTTTCCTTTGTTTCGTTTACCTTTTCCTATTCCTAGTCTATTTCTTGTCCCCTACCCCAAGTAATCTCACCCCTCCCCAATATAAATACCCCAACACCCCCCCCTCTAAATCATCAAATCAAACCCCAAGCCCCAAGCCCTCCACCGCACCCCACCCCGCGCCCTACACCGCCGCCGCGCCACCCCACACCCGCGCCGCCGCCCTTGTGCCCACGCCGCCGCCGCACCTTGCCCACGCCGCCGGAGCCCCTCGCCGGAGACCTCGCCGGAGGTTTCCCCTCGTCTCTTTTCCCGGGATCGTTTTCTTCTAATCGTTCCGATTCTTTTCTTCTCTTCTAATTCGTTTTCTAGATCGGTTTTTGTTTCGGTTTTCTTCCGAAACCCTAGATCGGTTTTCCGTTTTCTTTTTCGGTTTCTTTTCCGAAAACCCTAGATCGGTTTTCGTTCTTCTATTGGACCGTTCGTCCCAACGAACGTGAACACCGATTATTCCCGGTTAACGACGCCCGTTCGTTTAACCGTTCGTCTCTTTCTTTTCGTCGGATTTATTCCGCGATCGCGATCTCAGATCCGATCTTCGTTCTAGTCTTTCTTCTCGCTCGTTTATCGGAATCAGGTGATTCAAGCGCCTGGAGTTTCGTTTTGAAACCGCCGTTCCGTCTAATCAACTTAAACAAGTTTTTGCCCCGGTAAAATTTGACCTAGTTTCAACTCGCTAGAACCGAGTTGTTTTCTTCCGCCGTTTGTTTTTCCGTTTCTTTGTTCGGTTCGTTCTTTCTTTGCAACCGGAGTTCTTAAGTTGAACTATCTGGTTCGTTCTCTTATTCGAGTTTTACCTGTGCATTAGGTGAGTACTTATTGTGTGGTTACTATTGATTGATTACGATAGATTGACCGGAGTGTGACGAGTAGATCTATCAAGAGTTTAAGTGCGAATCATCTTCATCTACATTGCAGGCAAGTTCACACTTTGATCATACCTTTTCTACAACCCAGTTTTATTGCATTAGATCAATCCTCTCACATTGCATGATTAGGATCTAATTAAATTGTGGGATGGGAAGTAGATGAGGTAGTACCTATTACCTGTATTATTATGAAACCTTTGGGAGTTACTTCTACGTTGCTTATTATGCCATGCTATGCTAGTAGACGTGGATTGGGTGAGTGATATCCATGACAGATGTGAGTTGGTAATTTTAATGGTTTATCTAAGGTGGCAACTTAAACACACATCTGGGTGGATTGAGGCACCTGATGTCTATCAGGACTTGCCTGTTTTTTTTGGACCGCCACCCAGGCTCAAAGGGATCATAAGATCTTTCATGCTAGAAACTTCCGTGTGCAGCCACAAGCCATTATGGGCTCTGGCATAGTGGACTAAGTCGTGCGAACTCTTACGGGTAGACTAGCAGATGTAGGGGAAAGTAGGTGTACCGGTCTACCCACACGTAAGGTGCTAGCGCTTCTGAAAAACTATGTCTCGGTCATCCGTTTCTCAAACACCGTGTAGTGCGAGAAACCAAACGGAGGCGATCGAGTCTTGTGGGGAAAAGTGCGCAAACCTCTGCAGAGTGTACAAACTAATCATGATTAGCCATGTCCCCGGTTATGGACAACTTGAGTATCTAGTACTTGAATATCATGTGAATCTCAACATGTTACTTCTAATTAATGTTGTTGGGTTTTAATTACCTTTAATTGGGATTGAGAATGCTGTCAACCATTCTCAATGGTTCACAACCACCATGATAGTAATTAAATTTATTCCTTTGCAGTAGGGAAAAATTGGCTTTACGCAAAAACCTTATAACCATAGAGCTTTTCCACCAGCCAAATATGCATGTAGTGATAGTCTTTATTCATCATTCTCTATGGTGTGAATTTGCCAGTACATTCAATGTACTGACCCATTTTGGGCTGCAACGTCTCATGTTGCAGGTTTCTTACGATGAGTAAGTGATACGTTAGGGTTACGGTTTCTACACTCAACTTTGCCGTTGGTGTTGATGGGAATCCACAACCTTGTTGCTTCCGCTATATGGATTGAGGTAATAGTATTTACATTACTTTATACATGTGATTTACCTCTGTTATAAATCCTTCGAGTATTGTGTGTGTCAGCATACCGATCCAGGGATGACACATAAGCACAGAGACTTGATCCATTCGGGTCGGGTCGCTACAAGATGGTATCAGAGCACATGTTGACTGTAGGACGTGACCCTAGAAACTGGCAAGCCCATAGCAAAGATTTTTCTCTACAACTTACCCTTTCAAAAAGGTCTTTTACCTCTCTTCTCTTCTGAGTTTATTCAAAATTCCCTTTAGTGAGACCATACCCCTTTCCCCTTTTGACCACACGAAGATTCGACTGATGAGACCACCCCAAGAAGTACGAGATATCAGACAAGTAAGACCATTCGGAATGAAGAGGATTTTACCATACATTCTGATAATGGAAACTACAATGGTTGAAGACCCAAGACAAGTAGAATTTGAAGGCTCTGAAGAATTCCCAGATTTGTATGACCTAGGAAGGCTACCCTTATGAAATTTGGCAGACTATGAAAGTTGTCAATACCCGAGATCAAGGTGTATCGGAGAAAGACTGAAACAAGGAACATGAGAACTCGAAGTTTTGTCAAAGAAAACCCTAAGGCAGGAGATATCAAAATGTGCAGAGATAGCTCATGGAAATGACAAGAGCAGAAACACGGTTATCTGTGATGTCATCACCCGCTCATGCTATTGACACCGTGCTGAGTTAAAGATGCATTTCTTCAGAATGGATTTGATGGAAGAAGGCTGATGGAGCACCTATCAGTAAGATGAAGTTTTAACCTTAGCTGGTGCATCACCAGGATCTGGAGTAGTACATCAAGAAGTTTAAGGTGGAGCTCCATGAAGCCGTATTAGACAAGGAAGCATTTCGTGAAGAACTCAGGAACCAAAAGCTGAAAGTAGCCAAGCTGGAGGAGCTACAACCTCGAGATACCGGAGATTTGTCAGGAACTGAAGGGTAGTAGGACCATGGTTCATGTGAAGGATGTTGAAACTAGAAGTTTGAAATGCAACTCCGGAATATTAAAGGATGTCACAAGAGATTTCACGCCAACAGAGATTGATCTGGCAAAAGAACTTGAGGAAGACAAGCATGATTGGAAGAAGCCATTGGAGGCATGAACAAGACTTGAAGAGTTTGGCGACGTTGACCTTTAGAAGACCAAACCCTTGTTATATACCTACGTTAGATGCGACGATTGTGATCTGTCATTTGTTTGATGTTTTTCGACAGCCACAACAAAAATCTGTCTTTTCAAAACTTTTGTTTGTATTGTGTGCATTCCTCTCTCTTGATCTCTCTTATCTCACCCCAAACCATGGACCCAATAGATGATGAATGGAGATGAGCTTGTATTTTCTGGACCGATGAGTCAATTGGAGACAGACCGATGGATTCAGAACATGGAGGATCATATGGAGAACAACCCTATAGTCGGAAAGGATATGGCCCAGCATGCTCTTCAATGCTTTGAAAGAGGTGCTGCTACTTGGTGGAGGATGTACCAAACCATCAATGGATGGCAAGGAGTAACCACTTGGAAAGAATTTAAGTTGACTTTGCTAAAGTCTCAGTTTGTGTCCCAGAAGTTGAAGCCTTATGGAAAAGACATGAAGAAACCTTGTGCATGCAAGAATTGTGGAGAAATCGGACACAACCATAAAGAACACAAGGATGAATGCCCTAATTGTGAAGGAAGTCACCCAGCTGAAGAATGCCCAACTAGGCAGATCACTTGTTTCTTGTGTGAAGGGACTACCCACTATCCTGCTCAGTGTCACATTTACCCCATGGTACAAAGAACCATTCAGCAGAACGAAGAAGCAATGAAAGGAGCTCTTATGGAAAGTTTAGAAGAACTTGTGATGAAGAAAGAGGTGGAGGACACACCCAAAGAAGAGCCAATTAAACCCTGCACCAAGTCATGCTATTCATGTGGAGAAGAAGGACACCTCTCCCAGAATTGTATGAATGGGGATCTAGTAGAATTCCCGGCTGAGGAAGTAGAGTATGACCCACGGGAAATAGAAGCCCTGATTGGAATGCAAAAGTCCAGAAAGAGAAGTAGATTGGATTCCAGGAAGGATCTGAGTCATGTCACCTGTTATGGGTGCAAGGAGTCAGGGCACTACCTCAACAAATGCCCAAAAAGGAAGCTAAGGACCCAAGTAGGTTATATAATCACAAGGAAACCTCGAATCTTCCCAGAAGTAATATGTTTCCGTTGTAATGAAGCAGGGCACTTTGCCAGAGATTGTCCGAAGGAGAAGGAGACTTGTGAAAAATAGTTGAGATTGTAACAGAAGTAATATAGTGAGAACATTTTCTTTTATATTGAGTTGTTGAGTTGAGGCATGTAATGGAAAAACAAGAGATTGCAATGATTTGAGAAATTAATAAAGTAGCATCGTTGGTACTGATATGGATTTTATGAGTTGTTACTCTATGAAGAAGGATTTTCACCATTTTTGAGGATAAGAGAAATATGGTCTATGGAAGGTTTGTGCATTTTAAGGGTGGTAGTACCCTGTAAGAACCGTTGACCCCTGGAAAAGATAAGCATACTCCACTGAGTGGATTTCGGACAAAATGAATACGAGTTTTGTCTTGATATGTATGATACCCCAAGAGTATGTGGGATGAAGTTGGAGACCGTCAGTTGTTTGGACCAAATGTGATCAAGGAGTCAGAAGAGAATGTTAAGTTGATTCAAGATAGACTGAAGGTAGCTCAGTCCAGACAGAAGAGTTATGCAGACTTAAAAACGCAAGGAGGTAGTCTATGAAATTGAAGACAAGCATATCTTCGTGTGACCCCTCTGCGAGGAGTTAAACGATTTGGAGTTAAGGGACAGTTAGCCCCGAGATTTGTAGGACCATACCGAGTTTTGGAGCGTATGGGAGAAGTGGCCTACAAGTTTGAGATACCGGAAGGACTGTCAGGAGTTCAAGATGTGTTTCACATTTCCCAGTTGAAGAAGTGCCATGCAGAGATGGCCAATATTCCCCTGTAAGGACGCTTGATCGCGGAAAGGATAATGATGTTCCACGAAGTGGAATATGGACTTCATAAGTATAAGTTTTTATCTTGGTATGAGGGATATCCCACGAGGATGAAGAGATAAATTACTATTGGATATAAAGGAGGTATGATGTTGGTAATATGGAGCAATGGCAACCCCATGACAAGTCTGAGTACTCACGTCCTAGTTTGGTGCCAATAGACGGAAGGAAGACAGTACAATTGGATGGATTTAAGAATACTAGAAAGTTGGAAGTTGGAATAATGATCGATTGCCCGATGATAAGTTCAAGGACTACAAGTGATGAGATGGGCCATAACCCACAGGCCCCAGGACCTGCCAAGAAGCAAGCACATTCTTGCTGAAGGACAAACCCTGAAAGAAGTTACGAATTTATCGACAGACGATCTTATAGGAGTTACGCAAAACCTGAGAGTTGTGAAGGAACGATAGATGGTTGTTTGGCTTGCAGAATCTATGGATTTATTCGAACTTGGTTCGTCGACAAGAGAAATTCTGCAATGCTTGTGAGGATGACCGAGTGTTAGAATGCGAGATTCGCTAAACTGTATACAAGGTAATGATTTGGGTGCGGGATGGATTGATCACCATACCGACTTACTCTTATTATTCGCCTTGCTATATGGGATGGTAAATCTGAGTGACTTACCTATAGTAGAGAGACGGCGATATTAAACCTTGTTTAAACCTTAGAATGGTATAAGAATTTTTCCCTTGTACACGGCAGCTTTTGCCAACCGTAGGTTATACGGTGAGGATCAACCAAGACCCATTTCCTGCAGGAGAAACCACAAATTGTTGACCACCATGAGATATCGATAGTAGTTTAGTTTTTGCACCAGAACCGTCAGGTAAGAAGACCCAATCTCGGAATAATCTTACTAAGAGGAAATGACAGAAGAATTGAGTAAAAGGTTATGCCACTACCTGAAGAGCCTAGAGAAGGAATTATCCTTACGATCTGAGAAGACGGCACTGTCAAGAATAAGGATGGAGTATATGAGTTTTGATGGAACCGTAACAATGATTCTAAGGGTGGTAGCACCCCAGACACCATGTGATGATCGATGGATTTTGAGAAGACCCCAAACCCTAACCTTTTCTTGCTAGCCTCTCCGAATCTCGAGGACGAGATTCCTTTTTAAGGGTGGTAGGTTTGTAACATCCCAAATTTTCAATTTGGAATGTTATA
>NC_053025.1:144749092-144764539 GCF_003073215.2 Triticum urartu
CCGCAAGGACTTCAGTCCATCTGTCAGCTAGCAAATCTTGGGCAGCTCTAAGCTATTGCTGCTTTTTCTTGAGGCTGCTTGCCGTGGCTAAAAGCCTGCGTTTAAAACGCTCTTGTTCGGCAGGGCCTGATGGTATGACGAATTCGTCGTCATCGAGGCTTGCCTCGTCTTCGGAGGGAGGCGTATAGTTATCATCCTCGACCTCTCGGTCTGCTGCTCTCTCCTGAGGGCTGGCTTCTCCATCTTCCTGTGCCGAATCTTGCTGAGGTGGGTGTTCTTTGGCGCTATCCGGGGTAGTATTATCTCCCGTGCCGGAATCACCGTTTTTGCTTTGGCGGGATTTAGAGCGGCGCCGCTGATGCCGGCGCTTTGGCTGTTTCTTTGGGGCGTCATCCCCCACTATTCCATCGCCATCTCCATCTTTTGGAGTATCCACCATATATATGTCATATGACGAGGTGGCCTTCCAGCGCCCTACAGGTGCTGGTTCCAGTTCGTCTCCTACATCGTCGTCCATGCCGTCGATGTCTTCGGAGCCGAAGTCAAGCATGTCGGTTAGATCGTCGACGGTGGCTACAAAGTGGGTGGTGGGTGGGCTTTGAATTTCCTCATCATTCGTATCCCACCCTCGCTGACCGTAGTCCGGCCAGGGCTCTCCTGATAAAGAGAGAGACTTAAGATAATTCAGGATGTCGCCAAAAGGCAAATGCTGAAAGATGTCTGCGGCGGTGAACTCCATTATCGGTGCCCAATCAGATTCGATTGGCAGGGGCACGGGGGGTTCAGAGTCCGGGAAGGAGTCCGGATCCTCGGAGTCACGGGTCGTGCAGAGTGCGGGGCTGGAGTTCGGCTCGATCGCCTCTGAGATCGCAGCCCCTGAGGCAGCGTCCAACCGCTGATCCTCGATCGGCGCAGTAGGCTCCGAATCGATGGTCGGAACCGGTGCGTGTGCGGCCTCCAAACGCTGTTCGGCGGCAGAGCTAAATCATGCCCATCGAGACAGTGCGGCGTGCTTGGCTGTGGCTCAAATCCGTCGAAGATCAAGTCCCCGCGGATGTCGGCGGTGTAGTTTAGGCTTCCAAACCTGACCTGATGGCCAGGGGCGTAGCTTTCGATCTGCTCAAGGTGGCCGAGCGAATTGGCCCGCAGAGCGAAGCCGCCGAAGACGAAGATCTGTCCGGGGAGAAAAGTCTCACCCTGGACCGCATCGTTGTTGATGATCGAAGGAGCCATCGGGCCTGAAGGCGACGACACAGAGGAACTCTCAATGAAAGCACCAATGTCGGTGTCAAAACTGGCGGATCTCGGGTAGGGGGTCCCGAACTGTGCGTCAAGGCCGGATGGTAACAGGAGACAAGGGACACGATGTTTTTACCCAGGTTCGGGCCCTCTCGATGGAGGTAATACCCTACTCCTGCTTGATTAATATTGATGATATGGGTAGTACAAGAGTAGATCTACCACGAGATCAAGAGGCTAAACCCTAGAAGCTAGCCTATGGTATTATTGTTGTATATGGAGTTGATTCTGTCCTACGGACTACAACCCTCCGGTTTATATAGACACCGGATAGGGTTAGGGTTACATAGAGTCGGTTACAATGGTAGGAGATCTTGAATATCCGCATCGCCAAGATTGCCTTCCACGCCAAGGAAAGTCCCATCCGGACACGGGACGAAGTCTTCAATCTTGTATCTTCATAGTCTAGGAGTCCGGCTGAAGGTATAGTCCGGCTACCCGAACACCCCCTAATCCAGGACTCCCTCAGTAAGGTTCCTCTTTTTTTATATTTCCTGTTTTCTATTATTCTGCAACTTTGTGGCTTTATTAAAAATACTTAGACACTTCCAAAAATCACCAAACTGCTCATGCTCACTGTATGGAATAAACCCAACATGAAACATTTCAGTTTGGGATTATTTTGACATTATTTCTTATATAACAGAAATAATTCCAACCCAAATATATTGTTGATTTAAATCAAAGGCCCAAATAAATTATTTCTGTGACTCCCAAAATATTGGTTTGAATTTCACCTCATGCTAATATTTTCATAGAATAACAGGAACATTTTCTTGGACTCATTTGATGAGATTTAAATGTTGGTTATTTTTAGAGGTTTTCTGAGGCTTGGAAAATTCCTCAATTCAAATTTCAATTGAATTTAAACATGATGCAGCAACCAAACTAGTCCAAGGCCAGGGTAAAGCTAGGGCTGTGACAACTCACCCCCACTAAACAAGAATCTCGTCCCGAGATTCAAGACGTGAGGTAAGAAGACAGGGGGCACAAGACCAACACAAACTTCACGATCCAAGTTGCACCTCATAAGGTTGTTGATTCATAGCATACATTGATCTTGACATCCTCACTTTTGAGATCTTCATCTACGAGATGATGACGGAAAGAAACTCTACTAGGATTGATCTTCTCAAAGATCGAGTTATACAATATCAGCTCGCAGAATGAGATGTTGAAACATCTCGAGTTGAGACACAAAACACATCGAGAGGGATGGAAGAACAATGACAGGGTTTAATTTGGTGGGTGGAAACAATTGTCATGATCCCGTAACGGGGCACCTTGGGAAAGGTGACTCATTGGACCGTTCCCTTAAGTGGCAAAAGAATTACTTTTGATCCATAGATCATTAAAACTCTTCATACCAGCTTAAGGCAAATTACAATTGATTGTTTGAAAGAGCTCGAAGAAATGGCATACTCGGACTAGAATGAATGATGTGGACTACCCTGTTGAAGACAACACAATGGATGATTTGCTTATCATTGGAGACGGATGGGACCCATGGTAAGTCCACTTTTGAAGATGATCCTGGACAACTGCTACTGAGGTGTAAGCTGGGAACAAAATACAAATGCTGGGAATGATTCTGGTAACTGGGGAAAAACTCAACAGTCGAGAGTGTTTCCAACGTTTCAATGGTTATAGAATCATCGAAGAAACTGAGAGCACAAGGATCCCTAAGGAACAACTTCTAGAATAAGTCGCATAAAATCCTCATGGAAAGATGGTCAAAGATACTACAATGATAGATCTTCCGGCTAGGTGTGTCAGCCAGAACATCAACCCTGTCGGGACCTACATCATAGATCCTGGAAAAGTTCCAACCATCATATCTGCCTGAGATTTAGATATGGTTGGTAATAGGATATTTCAGATAGCATGTCTGGAAAAGAAAGTTTGCAACACAAACCGACAATATGACGTTGCGAGATTCTCAAAAAAATGAACTATGATAGTAAGCTCCAAAACATGAGCTGGTTTTGCTACAAACCTGTGAACACGCTGTCCCAGACAAGCATGACCACATAGTAGTCTTATAATAAAACACTACCGAGTCCAGATGGGGAACCATCATCGATGATATCGAAGTCCTTGCGTAAGTCTAGCTCTTAAGAAGAAACTTCTTCTCCTTGAACAAATCTATCAGTGGCTTGGTGTGCCAGGGATTCATATAGAATGAAGGTTGCAAGTCTCCAGACCACAGAATACTTCGCACGTATGCATGACTGACTTGGGATGATTCTAGAGAAAGCGAAACAAACCTTCCCAAATTCATAGCGGCAACTTGCTTCAAATGCACGTGAACTAGAGGAAGTCACTTCTTATACCAAACATATGCTTCATGAGCTAGCATGAAGAAATGCTTTCAAAGTTTCCAACACTAGCTTAATGTTCAACATGAATCATGGATAAGATGAAAATATTGTCGATGGGCTCGACAACTGGTCATCCAGATTTCCGTGAAGACGGAATTCCATAATTATGTGAACAAGGTGATAGCATTGGTCAGACCCAAAAGATATAACGGTGTATGCTCGAGGAAACAACCACGAGTAAGACAACATTATGAACATTGTTAGTTCTCATTTGACTTGACGATAGCCCACAGTCAAATCAAGGTTTGGACAAGACGATAGATTCAACAACCGATCCCGAGGAACAATCGATGAGAATATCATCTTTCTTCAACACACACACACACAAGGATATCCCTTTGGAATGAACTAAGCCGGACAAGCTTTCATTTTCCAACTCTCCAAGTTGATGTTCAGCTTAACCAACTAGCTCAGGGTATCCAACACAGATTCTTGGAGAAGGGGTGGTTTACAAGAAACCAACTTGATCACGAGATCAACATTAACAGACAGGGGGCAACCTGGTGATACTTCCGAGGAAATATTCAGAAAATCACGAACCACCGATATGTTTCTAAGCTCGGGAACAATCTTGCTTTTCAGAGCAAGACGATATGATCAAGAGAGCGAGGGACTGACACAATCCTAACTCATTGATCGAAGAGTGCACCAGGAAAAATGGACTAGGTAGCACGATCAATCTTAGGATGATGATTCAATAACCAACACGCTAAGAAAGAAATTATTGTCCATTAGCTACCTAGCAACTAGTTGCTAGGAGTATTGATTTCACACATCATGGTTCACTTGCCGGCATTCCGGTTGCGACAACACGGGACCGAGGAATGAAAAATGATGGTAAGGAGTATCACTGCGTTAAGAATCCATGAGAGAGGGTGCAATTCTCATGACAATCATGACATAAAGGGGGTAATACTCCAGGGTAGAATAGAGCAAAAGCTGGATTAGCATTTGATCTGCAGAACACAACTACTTTGACCCAATCCTGGATATGGATGAGGTACTGGAGTTGGTTTCTCCTAATCATTCTGAAATAGAATGGCTTAACGGACCACGAGAATAATAAACATCGATAACACGGATGCACAATTACTCCTGACTATCAATTGATAGACGATGGTCGGATTATAAATGAAGAGGGACAACTCAAGAGGACATATATGTTTCGGAGTTGTGGATGCATAGATTAATATGTCGAACCAAGTTCAACAGGTTTCTTCCAGATAACCCATGCAGAAAGGTAGAACTGGCAGAATCACAATTATGAATGGAGAACTCCTCAAGAGTACTCTGATTGTGATATTTTGGTTCAAAGAACTTTTGCCTTAATGGTTCATGGTATTTGGAAGAAAGATATACCACAGACCTCGAGGACTATCGCAAGGGTTACTAATATCCTAAAGGAACTAGCAACACTATCAACAAGAGGTAAGTAGAGTGAAAATTGGGCTCAAAAACCCAGAAATAGAATGCCTACTACTAAATCGCATCACTGGATGCTTCCGAGAATAATGGCCAGAATCACACACTGGGGATACAAAACATGGCTAGATCACTAGGTGACTCCCTAAAACACCTAGGGTCATAATAATAGTTCCAACATATATGTCGAGGCAACAGAGTACCTCAACTCACCGATTAGTGTGATTAATCTGGCCCAAATGGACATCAGGAATAGGAGGAAGGGGTTTGCAATTGCATCAGACTATTTGGGGACCTGGGATGACTCGGACAGCATAACGGCTGTAAATGCTCAAAAGATTTGAGACATCCTGCAAAATGGTGGCATAACCACTCAACAACACAATATCATGGTTCTGAGGCCAGCTATGAACATATGTAAGTAGTAGGAACTGAACAAAGGCTTAAACTCAACAATCCTAGGCAACTACGGTTTAGTAACACGTTATCCTGATAGATAGATGAGAAGGCCTAGTTTTTAATCCTCGTAGAAAAGAAGAGGTTGACTCAGATCAGAAGGACATAAGGTATAAGGAGTAAAAAGAGCCTTACGTTCCCTTCCACAATCAATTCCCTTACATAACTAAAGCATTTATAGACACAACTTCGACCGGTTTGGCTTGGTAATCCTACAGGTAGTCAGGCTCTGATACCAACGCTGTCAGGACCCAGATTCCAAGTCACATCGAGCTAGCCGGTAACACCTCATATCACTTTGCGGCCTCACGCACGGTATTCCTACGGGTGTCGCCTTACCGTGCCCGGGACCGTTTGCGCCTTTTGGCTCACGTATATGATAGTGTCGCTAGCATCCATATGACAGAGAACCCAGGCCGACATGGCTAGTCGCGAACCTAAAGCGGCACCAACCTATGGGAACAGGCATACATGAATCACATCGAGCATGTCGGTCAGCAGCGTGTGAATCCGGGCTGTAGCACTGGGCTAACAGGACTCCGGGGAACCCAGGCTGTAGCAAGCTAGGCAGGACTCCGGATGTCACCGCGTGACATTTCCCCGAAGGGACAGACATAGGAACAAAGTGAAACACATGTCGGCCAGTCAAGTGTCCTGACCAGTAGTGTTGGGCTAGGAGGACTCCGGTGAACTGGGCTGTAGCGGACTACTATGGCTCATGGAAGCACTAGACTACATTTCCCCATAAGAGAGGCTGCCAAGGATAAACAACTAGATTGTCGGATCCCACACATACCAAGCATTTCAATCATACATACAATATGCTCGATATTTGTAAATACAACATGGCATCACAACATAACTCTACGACTCAAATATTTATTCATTAGGCTCCGAGGAGCGAGATATTAAAAACATGGGTCTCATGACCCAACAATCATAGCATACAAAGCAAAGCACATGCGGAAGCTTAACATGTCTGAGTACAGACATCTACAAATGAAAAGGGATAAGAAGTATGAATATCTACCGGATCCTGCCGAGGGCACAAGATCGTAGCTGAGGTATCAAACTAAACGTCGAAGTCCACACGGAACTACTAGCGAGACTGACGTCTCTCTGCAAAACATAGAATAGGCAAACGTGAGTACAAATGTACCCAGCAAGACTTACATCAGAACTAACTACATATGCATCGATATCAACAAAGGGGTAGTGGAGTTTAACTGCAGCAAGCCAGCTTTGACTCAGTGGCTAACCTGAACTACGACAGCAAGAAACTCTTTGAGGTGGCGCACATGAGTCCACATATTCACCATATCAATTCACCACTATGGATCCGCTCCCGTCTCCCTACAAGAACGCCATCCATAGCACTCACGCTTATCTTGCGCATTTTAGAGTATCCACTTTCACTTGTCAATGAACTATGCAAGGGGTCCAAGTTTCCATATCCGAGGAATCCGGCTATTCGAATAGATAATGATAACCCTGCAGGGGTGTACTTCTTCACACACGCTCCCACCACTTATTGTCGTTTACACGACATGTACTCGGCAACCTTCAAGCGGAAATCCAACGAGGGTGTCGGCCACGGCCTACCTAAACACTCAAGTCTCTAGTCGAGGTTTATCGCCTATCCAGGTTCCATCCATAGGGAGTCCGACCGAGGTCTCCACATACGGCCTCGAACGATGTGAACAGGGTTCCCGAGACACCAAACGTGCGCCCGGTACACCGTGCCACGGTGTATCTACCGCATCATAGCCCACCCCTATGGTCAGCGCTACGCACGGCCACCAACACATAACCTACAAACACCAGAAACTAGTTGCAACTCCTGGATAGAGTACTAGGGTGATTAAGAAGCCGAGAGGGTCAATTAAGGATCCCAATGAGTGGTAGTAGCTGTTCATGGATCACAGACACAGAACTCAGTTCCTAAGAACGGTTTCAATGAGACAACCCACCATGTACTCCTACATGGCCTCTCACCGCTACCTTTACCAAATCGTGTTCACACACTTAGCTCACACAGAGTAGGACATGTTCATCACCGTTCCAATTCATTCCCGATGAATCAGACCCGACACAACTCTATGCAATAGTAGGCATGACAAACAAGCATGAATGAGTAGGCACATCAGGGCTCAAACAACTCCTACTCATGCTAGTGGGTTTCATCTATTTACTGTGGCAATGACAGGTCATGTAGAGGATAAGGGATTCAACTACCGCAACAAGTAACAGATGAATCGTTGTTGTCCTAATGCAGTAAAAGAGAGCAGGAGCGAGAGAGTGGGCTTGTATCGAAATGAACAAGGGGGTTGTGCTTGCCTGGCACTTCTGAAGATATTATAGCTCTTCATTGGTGTCATCGAACTCGTCATCGGGACCCATCTACCGAGAGGGGACAAACACCGAGAACTGAGAAAGAACACAATCAATGCAATGCGATAATATGATGCATGATCATGACATGGCAATATGCTGTGATTTGAGCTAATGCATCTAGCTATGAATTAAATGAAGTTGGTTTGAATACAAGATTCAAATTCAAACTCCATATATGATTAGTTAAATGCCATTTATTTGTTTTGTCCAAAAAAAGGACAAACGTTGTTCAAACATTCATGAAAATGCCATAAATAGATTCTTTGAATTTTTCTGATAATTTTTCATATATAAATTATTTCATTCTGAGTTATAGATTATTTTCTATGATTTTTAGAAGTTTTAGGCATTTTCTGAAAATAAATAAATCATTTTGATTTATTTAAAATCTAGAAAAGATTTTACTACATCATCATGACGTAGGAGTGACGTCATCAGGTCAATTATGGCTGGCCAGGTCAAACCTGACCAGTGGGGCCTACTGGTCAGTGACACACCGCTGGCATGAGTCACTGACGTGTGGGGCCGGTCAAAGGCCACGTCAGCAAGTCAAACTGACGTGTGGGACCAGCTGGGTTAATAACTAATCTAAACATAACATTAAGTTAAACTAAACAGGCACCGGGCCCACATGGCAGTGGCTCTAGGGGGTTTTAGCAGAGTCATTAGTACTAATTAAGCCAGCGCCACGTCAGCTCGCCGGAGCTTGGTCGGGGGCGACCAAATACGCGGCGGGGTTTCGCCGGAGTTGCTCGGGTTTCTCATGCGGGTCCCGTTTAGCGCACCGGGGGCACCAGGAGGAAGCCCTTGCTCGGCCGCATCGAGCAGAGGCAGCAGCAGGGCGCAGGGTGGCCGGAGCTCGCCGGAGCAGAGCTCGCGGCGGCGCCGGAGTTCGGGCGGAGAGGGAAAGAGGGCTACGGTGCACAGCAGGGCGAGGGAGTGCGTGCGTTAGGCTCCTGAGGATGCACTGAATGCGATGGTGCGCTCGGACGCGTGCTTGCACGGCTGTAGCCATGACGGCGACATGGCCGGCGGTGAGGAGCGCTCGGGCTCGAAGGGGGCGGTGGCTACGCGGAGTAATCGAGCACGGGAAGTAGGGGGCTAGGTAGAGAAGCTCACGGCGGATCCAAAGAGCTGGTCGGCGGCCTTGGGGAAGTGCGGACGGCGGCGAATGACGGTGGCGATCTCCGGTGGCCGAGGTTGAAGAAGACGACGCCGAGGACGAAGTAGGGCTTCCCGGCTCGCTTGGCTCGGTGCAGAAGGCGTAGGCGACAGTGGCGGAGCCTCTGGGCAGGTCGAGGTGGCGAGGGGAGAATGGTGGCCACAGCGAATGGCGACGGTGGCGACGAGCTCCACTCGAGAGGAGATGGGGGGAGAACCAGGGGAGGGGAGAGCTGCGAGGGGAGGAGGGCTCGATCCGGACGGCGCCTGTGTCCTAATCCAGCTCGGTGGAGCCCTCCAGGAAGCAAGAGGTGGCCGGCATGCAACGTGCGCGCGGTGGGCACGCGCCATCGTCCTCCTGGCAGGGGAGAAAGACGACAGGGGGAGGCCAGTGGGCTGGGCTGGGCCAGGGAGGTGAGCGGCAGGTAACTCTTCCCTCTTCTCTTTTCTGTTTTCATTTATTTAATTCTCTGTTGTTTGTTTTGAATTAGTAGAAATACTAATCCATTTTAGAAAATTCTGAAAATAATCATAGGCACCTTTGGAATTACTCCCAACAGCCTAAAATTACTTTCAAAAGTATTTGGGCATTTAAAAGTATTTATAGTATTTTAAATGCCCAAATGCAAATAGTTATGTCTTAATTCAAAAATCCAAAATGGCTCCAAAATTTATGAACCCATTTTGGCAGAGGTTTTAGCCAGAACCAAAAATGATGAACATTTTTTAAGGGCATATTGGGTTCATTCAAAATATTTAAGGTTGGCCTATTTGCATTGCTTTGGTGCTAGGGGTTTGATCATCCCCATTTCAGTTTCATAAAAAATAAACATGATGCCATGATGATCATGCAAGAGTAAGCAAAGCTAAGCTAGGGCTGTGACAAAAAACACAACCAAAACAGAGGCTAGATAAATTATTTATTACTAAACAGGAGAAAAAAGCAAGGAATAAAAATTAAATTGGGTTGTCTCCCAGGAAGCACTATCGTTTAACGCCCCTAGCTAGGCATAAAAAGCAAGGATAGATCTAGGTATTGCCATCTTTGGTTGGTAATTCTTCAATGAGGCATCTACCATCATTAGGAATTTCTTTCTTTTTAGTTATTATCAAGCTTTTAGGCACAAGATTGAAAAATTCATTTGTAACAAATGGTTCCTTAATGATAACAACAAGATTGGGATGAATACTCATAGATTTTAGATCTGCAGTTTCCTTACTAGAGGATTCACCCTTATTTTTAGGAACATACATAAGCTTGGCAATTTTAGTAGGAGGACTTGGAGTATTCTTGACGGAAGAAAAAGTGGTTCCCAAGTTGGTGATGATACCCTCAAGTTTATCGATTCTAGTGGAATCATGATTTATTTTCTCATTAACTATGGGTTCCTTCTCTTTAATATTTTTCAAAGTAACTCCTACTTTAGATCCATATTGAGAGATTCGGTTGTGGATCTTTTTATCCGAATTTTCAATTGACTCTACGGTAGCAACCTTATTTTCAATAATTTCGAGCCTTTGCATTACATGCTCCAAAGTTAATACAGTTCCATTAACCAAAAGAGGTGGTGAGCCAAATAAATCTATCATAGCATTATAAGAATCAAAAGTGTGGCTACCCAAGAAATTCCCTCCGATAATGGTATCAAGGACATATCTGTACCAAGGGGCAACACCTACATAAAAATTGCGACGAAGAACGGAAGTAGATTGCTTCCTGGTAGATCTATTTTGAGCATTGCAAATTCTATACCAAGCGTCTTTTAGATTTTCTCCCTCCCTTTGCTTAAAATTTAGAACTTCATTCTCGGGAGACAACGGAGAAGATAGAGGACTCGCCATGATGATAAGCAAACGAAAAAGAGGCAAACGGAAAAAGAAAGGGAGGATAGAGAGAGAGAGGGTGAATAAAACGACAAGGGTGAAGTGGGGGAGAGGAAAACGAGAGGCAAATGGCAAATAATGCAATGCGGGAGATGAGGATTGTGATGGGTACTTGGTATGTTGACTTTTGCATAGATGCCAGAAGTGGCTCGTTGTTGGAAGTCAATCTTGACTTGCATGAACCTCCCCGGCAACGGCGCCAGAAATTCTTCTTGCTACCTCTTGGGCACTGCGTCGGATTTCCCCGAAGAGGAAAGGATGATGCAGCAAAGTAGCGTAAGTATTTCCCTTAGTTTTTGAGAACCAAGGTATCAATCCAGTAGGAGGTTGCATGCGCGTCCCCTAGTACCTGCACAAAGCAAATAACTCCTCGCAACCAACGTGATAAGGGGTTGTTAATCCCTTCACGGTCACTTACGAGAGTGAGATCTGATAGATATGATAAGATAATATTTTTGGTATTTTTATGATAAAGATGCAAAGTAAAATAAAGGCAAAGGAAATAACTAAGTATTGGAAGATTAATATGATGAAGATAGACCCGGGGGCCATAGGTTTCACTAGTGGCTTCTCTCGAGAGCATAAGTATTCTACGGTGGGTGAACGAATTACTGTTGAGCAATTGACAGAATTGAGCATAGTTATGAGAATATCTAGGTATGATCATGTATATAGGCATCACGTCCGAGACAAGTAGACCGACTCTAGCCTGCATCTACTACTATTACTCCACTCATCGACCGCTATCCGGCATGCATGTAGAGTATTAAGTTAATGAAAACAGAGTAACGCCTTAAGCAAGATGACATGATGTAAAGGGATAAATTCATGCAATATGATAAAAACCCCATCTTGTTATCCTCGATGGCAACAATACAATACGTGCCTTGCTGCCCCACTGGGAAAGGACACCGCAAGATTGAACCCAAAGCTAAGCACTTCCCCATTGCAAGAAAGATCAATCTAGTAGGCCAAACCAAACTGAAAATTCGAAGAGACTTGCAAAGATAACCAATCATATATAAAAGAAGTCAGAGAAGATTCAAATATTGTTCATAGATAGACTTGATCATAAACCCACAATTCATCGGTCTCAACAAACACACCGCAAAAAGAAGATTATATCGAATAGTTCTCCACAAGAGAGGGGGAGAACATTGTATTGAGATCCAAAAAGAGAGAAGAAGCCATCTAGCTAATAACTATGGACCCGAGGGGGAGCAACAGGGGGCCCACGAGGGTGGAGGGTGCGCCTGTGGGGGGGGGGGGGGGGGGGGGGGGGGGGGGGGGGGGGGGGGGGTAGGCGCGCCCCCTACCTCGTGGCTCCCTCCTTTGTTTCTTGACGTGGGGTCCAAGTCTCCTGGATCATATTCGGTGAGAAAAACATGTTCACGAAGGTTTCATTCCGTTTGAACTCCGTTTGATATTCCTTTTCTTCGAAACCCTAAAATAGGAAAAAAAAACCAACAATTCTAGGCTGGGCCTCCGGTTAATAGATTAGTCCCAAAAATAATATAAAAGTGGAAAATAAAGCCCAATAATGTCCAAAATAGTAGATAATATAGCATGGAGCAATCAAAAATTATAGATATGTTGGACGTATGACTAACAAAATGTGCAAGCTCCAGCAATCCATCTATGGACTGGTGCAAGCATCTCAGAGTTGGAATATATGCTTTGATGAGTTGATCAAAGCATATAGTTTATACAGACTTGTGGTGAAGCCTTTATTTACAAGAAAGTGAGTGGGAGCACTACAGCATTTCTGATAAATATATGTGAATGATATATTGTTGATCAGAAATAATGTAGAATTTTCTGGAAAGCATAAAGGAGTATTTGAAAGGAGTTTTTCAAATAAAGACCTCGGTGAAGCTACTTACATATTGAGCATCAAGATCTATAGAGATAGATCAAGACGCTTGATAAGTTTTTTCAATGAGTACATACCTTGACAAGATTTTGAAGTAGTTCAAAATGGAACAGTCAAAGAAAGAGTTCTTACCTGTGTTACAAGGTGTGAAATTGAGTAAGACTCAAAGCCCGACCACGGAAAAAGATAGAAAGAGAATGTAAGTCATTCCCTATGCCTCAGCCATAGTTTCTATAAAGTATGCCATGTTGTGTACCAGATCTATTGTATACCCTACACTGAGTTTAGCATGGGAGTACAATAGTGATCTAGGAGTAGATCACTGGACAACGTCAAAATTATCCTTAGTGGAATAAGGATAAGTTTCTCGATTATGGAGGTGACAAAAGGTTCATCGTAAAGAGTTACGTCGATGCAAATTTTGACACTGATCCAGATGACTCTAAGTCTCAATCTGGATACATTTTGAAAGTGGGAGAAATTAGCTACAGTAGCTCCATGCAGAGCATTGTTGACATAGAAATTTGCAAAATACATATGGATCTAAATGTGGCAGACCCATAGACTAAACTTCTCTCACAAGCAAAACATGGTACTCTTTGGGTGTTAATCACGTAGCGATGTGAACTAGATTATTGACTCTAGTAAACCCTTTGGGTGTTGGTCAAATGACGATGTGAACTATGGGTGTCAATCACATGGTGATGTGAACTATTGGTGTTAAATCACATGGCGATGTGAACTAGATTATTGACTCTAGTGCAAGTGGGAGACTGAAGGAAATATGCCCTAGAGGCAATAATAAAGTTATTATTTATTTTCTTATTTCATGATAAATGTTTATTATTCATGCTAAAATTGTATTAACTGGAAACATAATACATGTGTGTGAATACATAGACAAACATAGTGTCACTAGTATGCCTCTACTTGACTAGCTCGTTAATCAATGATGGTTAAGTTTCCTAACCATAGACATGAGTTGTCATTTGATCAACGGGATCACATCATTAGGAGAATGATGTGATTGACTTGACCCATTCCGTTAGCTTCGCACTTGATTGTTTAGTATGTTGCTATTTCTTTCTTCATGACTTATACATGTTCCTATGACTATGAGATTATGCAACTCCAGTTTACCAGATGAACACTTTGTGTGCTGCTGAACATCACAACACAACTGGGTGATTATAAAGGTGCTCTAAAGGTGTCTTCAAAGGTACTTGTTCAGTTGGCGTATTTCGAGATTAGGATTTGTCACTCCGATCATCGGAGAGGTATCTCTGGGCCCACTCGGTAATACACATCACTATAAGCCTTGCAAGCATTGTAACTAATGAGTTAGTTGCGGAATGATGTATTACGGAACGAGTAAAGAGACTTGCTGGTAACGAGATTGAACTAGGTATTGAGATAGCGACGATCGAATCTCGGGCAAGTAACATACCGATGACAAAGGGAACAAGGTATGTTGTTATGCAGTTTGACCGATAAAGATCTTCGTAGAATATGTAGGAGCCAATATGAGCATCCAGGTTCTGCTATTGGTTATTGACCGGAGACGTGTCTCGGTCATGTCTACATAGTTCTCGAACCCGTAGGGTCCGCACGCTTAATGTTCGGTGACAATTTGTATTATGAGTTTATGTGTTTTGATGTACCGAGGGGAGTTCGGAGTCCCGGATGAGATCGGGGACATGACGAGGAGTCTTGAAATGGTCGAGACATAAAGATCGATATATTGGACGACTATATTTGGACATCGAAAATGTTCCGATTGATTCAGGTATTTTTTGGAGTACCGGAGAGTTACGGGAATTCGTTGGGGAGTATATGGGCCTTATTGGGCTTTAGGGGAAAGAGAGAGGAGAGGCTGCGCGCCCCCAATGCTTAGTCCGAATTGGACTAGGGGGAGGGGTGGCGCCCCCTCCTTCCTTCTCTTCTCTTTCCCTTTCCTTCTCTCCTACTCCTACTACTTGGAAGGGCTCCTAGTTCTACTAGGAAAGGGGGAATCCTACTCCCGGTGGGAGTAGGACTCCCCTAGGGCACGCCATAGAGAGGGACGGCCCTCCCCCTCCTCCACTCCTTTATATAGAGGGAGGGGACACCCCTTGGAGACACAACAATTGATCATTGATCTCTTAGCTGTGTGCGGTGGCCCCCTCCATCATAATCCACCTCGATCATATCGTAGCGGTGCTTAGGTGAAGCCCTGCGTCCGTAGGATCATCATCACCGTCATCACGCCATCATGCCGATGAAACTCTCTCGTGAAGCTCTGCTGGGTCGGAGTTTGTGGGACAACATCGAGCTGAACATGTGCTAAACTCGGAGGTGCCGTACGTTCGGTACTTGGATCGATCGGATCATGAAGACGTATGACTACATCAACCACGTTGTGCTAACGCTTCTGCTTTTGGTCTACAAGGGTACGTGGACACACTCTACCCTCTCATTGCTATGCATCACCATGATCATGAGTGTGCATAGGAATTCTTTTGAAATTACTACGTTCCCCAACAGACACACCAGCCCACAAGGGGCTGGCGTGCGCCCCTCCTAGGCCATAGCCCTTGG
>NC_053025.1:144765539-144779284 GCF_003073215.2 Triticum urartu
AGGACTCTCGTCATGTCCGTGATCACATCCGAGACTCTGAACAAACTTCGTACATCAAAATACATAACTCATAATACAAATCATCATCGAACGTTAAGCGTGCAGACCCTACGGGTTCGAGAACTATGTAGACATGAACGAGACACATCTCCGGTCAATAACCAATAGCGGAACCTGGATGCTCATATTGGCTCCTACATATTCTACGAAGATCTTTATCGGTCAAACCGCATAACAACATACGTTGTTCCCTTTGTCATCGGTATGTTACTTGCCCGAGATTCGATCGTCGGTATCATCATACCTAGTTCAATCTCGTTACGGCAAGTCTCTTTACTCGTTCCATAATGCATCATCCCGTAACTAACTCATTAGTCACATTGCTTGCAAGGCTCATAGTGATGTGCATTACCGAGAGGGCCCAGAGATACCTCTCCGATACACAGAGTGACAAATCCTAATCTCGATCTATGCCAACTCAACAAACACCATCGGAGACACCTGTAGAGCATCTTTATAATCACCCAGTTACGTTGTGACGTTTGATAGCACACAAGGTGTTCCTCCGGTATTCGGGAGTTGCATAATCTCATAGTCTGAGGAACATGTATAAGTCATGAAGAAAGCAATAGCAGAAAAAACTAAAACATATGCTAAGCTAACGGATGGGTCTTGTCCATCACATCATTCTCTAATGATGTGATCCCGTTCATCAAATGACAACACATGTCTATGGCTAGGAAACTTAACCATCTTTGATTAACGAGCTAGTCAAGTAGAGGCATACTAGGGACACTCTGTTTGTCTATGTATCCACACATGTACTAAGTTTTCAGTTAATACAATTCTAGCATGAATAATAAACATTTATCATGATATAAGGAAATATAAATAACAACTTTATTATTGCCTCTAGGGCATATTTCCTTCACGCACATGCAAATTTTCTTATAACGGCAAAATAATACCGCATATAGGTAGGTATAGTGGACTCATGTGGCAAAACTGGTTTAAAGGATTTTGGATGCACAAGTAGAGGTCATACTTAGTGCAAAATGAAGGCTAGCAAAACATTGGGAAGCGACCAACCAAGAAACGAATAATCTCATAAGCAAGCATTAAGCATAATTAACACCTAATAATGCACCACAAGTAGGATATAATTTCATTGCATGATTATTGACTTTCGTGCTTTCATAGGGAGTCACAAACCTTAACACCAATATTCTTACTAAAGCATAATTACTCATCAAGATGACTCACATATCACATCATCATATCTCAAAACTATTACTAAGAATCAAGTTTATTTTGTCCAATGATCTTCATGACATTTGTTTCCTTTTTTATTTATCCTTCTTGGATATCTATCACTTTGGGACTAATTTTCATGTGTTGCTTTTCATAAGCTCAACAAATATAAGTGAAGATCATGAGCATAACAAATTTTCTTTATCTCAAAATAATTTAAGTGAAGCAAGAGAGAATTTCTTCAAAATTTTACTAACTCTCAAATAAATCTAAGTGAAGCAAGAGAGCATTTCTTCAAAAATACTAAGCACACCGTGCTCAAAAAGATATAAGTGAAGCACTAGAGCAAGTCCCATAGCTCATAAAAATTTAAGTGAAGCATAAGAGCAATTCTAACAAGTCATGACATAATTTTGGCTCTCTCAAATAGGTGTGTCCAGCAAGGGATCAAGACTTAAACACCAATAAAACAAGAAGAGACTCATATCATACAAGACACTTCCAAGCAAAACACATAGTATGTGACGAATAAAAAATATAGCTTCGAGTAAAATACCGATGGTCGTTAGAAGAAAGAGGGGATGCCACTCGGGGGAATCCCCAAGCTTAGTTGGTTGCTCATTTTTGGATAATAGCTTGGGATGCCGGGGCATCCCCAAGCTTAGGCTCTTCTACTCCTTATTCCTTCATCCATCGTAAGATAACCCAAAACTTGAAAACTTCAATCACACAAAACTCAACAAAACCTTCGTGAGATCCGTTAGTATAAGAAAATAATAACCACTACTATAAGTGTTGTATCAAACCAATTCATATTTTGTTCTTGCATTATATCTACTGTATTCCAACTTTTCTATGGCAAAAACTCATCAAAGAAAACCATAGAGCCATCAAAATAAGCACACAACACAAAGAAAACAGAATCTGTCAAAACAGAACAGTCTTGTAGAAATCTGACTATTTCGAATACTTATGTAACTCCAAAAAATTGAAAAATTAGGATGGCCTGAGAAATTTGTATATTGATCTACTTCAAGTGGAATGGGTATTTTATCGCTCTCTGGTAAAAAAAAATAGAATTATTTTCGTGAGCATAAAAGTTTCCGTTTTTCTAGCAAGATCAAACAACTATCACCCAAGAAGATCCTAAAGGCTTTACTTGGCACAAACACTAATTAAACCAAAAAACACAATCATAACAGTAGCATAATTGTGCTAACACTCAACAACATGGAGCAAAAAGCAAAAATAAATTTTATTCATTGGGTTGCCTCCCAACAAGCGCTATCGTTTTATGCCCCTAGCTAGGTATAAGATTTCAATGATGCTCACATGAAATATAAGAATTGAAGCACAAAGAGAGCATCATGATACATGTGACAAACACATTTAATTCTAACATACTTCCTATGCATAGGGATTTTATAAGCAAACAAATTATCGAGACAAGAAACATCTAACATATGCAAAGAAGAGGAATAAAACATTAATGATCTCAAAATAACGAGAGGTAATTTAGTAACATGAAAATTTCTACAACCATATTTTCCTCTCTCATAGTAATTAGATGTAGGATCATATTCAAATTCAATAATATAGCTATCCCATAACATATTCTCTACATGATCCACATGTATGCAAAGTTGACACTCTTCCAAAATAGTGGGATTATCATCAAATAAAGTCATGACCTCTCCAAGCCCACTTTTATCAAACATTTCATAAGATTGGACACTCTCCAAATATGTGGGATTATTTTTACCTAGAATTGACACTCTTCCGAACCCACTTTTAATATTATTGCAAACATATTCATCATGAGGCATAAACAAATTTTCAAGATCATAAGAATCATCACCCCAATCATGATCATTGCAACAAGTAGTGGACATAGCAAAATTAGCATCCCCAAGCTTGGGGTTTTGCATATTATTAGAACAATTGACATTAATAGAATTTATAGTAAAATCATTGCAATCATGCTTTTCATTCAAGGAGCTATCATGAATCACTTCATAAATTTCTTCATCACAATTTTCAGATTCACCTATCTCAAGCAAAACTTCATAAAGATAATCTAGTGCACTCAACTCAATAGCAATTGGTTCATCATAATTGTTCTTTTAAAAAGATTAGCAAGTGGATGAGGATCCATATCAATAGATTTTTAGCAAGCGAAGATGCAAGTAAATAGAATACACATGGCACACAAGCAAAGAAGAGATCTGACGAGAAAATGGCGAACAAAAAAGATGGCGAATAAAACGGCAAATTTTTATGAAGTGGGGGAGATGAAAACGAGAGGCAAATGGCAAATAATGTAAATTGCGAGGAGATGAGATTTGTGATTAGGAACCTGGTATATGTTGAAGATCCTCCCCGACAATGGCGCCAGAAATTCCTTTTCACGTCGCTTGAAGCTACGTCTGTATTTCCCCAAAGAGGAAGGGATGATGCAGCACAACAGCAGTAGGTATTTCCCTCAGATGTGAAACCAAGGTTATCGAACCAGTAGGAGAACCAAGCAACACAATGTAAACAACACCTGCACACAAATAACAACTTCTCGCAACCCGACGTGTTAAAGGGGTTGTCAATCCCTTCTGGGGTACGGCGGATCAAGATAGGCAAACGGACGTGAGGTAAATTTGTAGTAGATTGATAGATCAAATGCCAAATAAAATATATAAGAATAAATTGCAGCAAGCTATTTTTGTATTTTTGGTTTAGTAGATCTGAAAATAAATGCAAAGGAAAAGTAGATCGCAAAGGCAAATATATTAGAACGAGACCCGGGGGCCGTAGGTTTCACTAGTGGCTTCTCTCGAGAAAAATAGCAAACGGTGGGTGAACAAATTACTGTTGGGAAATTTATAGAACTTCAAATAATCATGACAATATCCAGGCAATGATCATTACATAGGCATCACTCCAAGATTAGTAGACCGACTCCTGCCTGCATCTACTACTATTACTCCACACATCGACCGCTATCCAGCATGCATCTAGTGTATTAAGTTCATGGAGAAACGGAGTAATGCAATAAGAACGATGACATGATGTAGACAAGGTCTATCAATGTAGAGATAGACCCCCATCGTTTTATCCTTAGTAGCGACGATACATACGTGTCGGTTCCCCTTCTGTCATTGGGATCAAGCACCGTAAGATCAAACCCACTACAAAGCGCCTCTTCCCATTGCAAGATAAATAGATCAAGTTGTCCAAACAAAACCCAAATATCGGAGAAGAAATACGAGGCTATAAGCAATCATGCATAAACGATATCAAAGAAACTCAAATACTTTCATGGATATAAAAAGATAGATCTGATCATAAACTCAAAGTTCATCGATCCCAACAAACACACCGCAAAGAGTTACATCATATGGATCTCCAAGAGACCATTGTATTGAGAATCAAGAGAGAGAGAGAGAGAGAGACAGAGGAAGCCTAGCTAGTAACTACGGACCCGAAGGTCTACAAAGAACTACAAATGAAGCCTAGCTACTAACTACAGACCCGAAGGTCTACAAAGAACTACTCACGGATCATCAGAGAGGCACCAATGGAGGTGGTGAACCCCATCCGAGATGGTGTATAGTGTTGGGGAACGTAGCAGAAATTCAAAATTTTCTACGCATCACCAAGATCAATCTATGGAGTAATCTAGCAACGAGGGGAAGGAGAGTGCATCTACATACCCTTGTAGATCGCTAAGCGGAAGCGTTCAAGTGAACGGGGTTGATGGAGTCGTACTCGTCGTGATCCAAATCACCGATGATCCTAGTGCCGAACGGACGGCACCTCCGTGTTCAACACACGTACAGCCCGGTGACGTCTCCTACGCCTTGATCCAGCAAGGGGAGAAGGAGAGGTTGGGGAAGACTCCATCCAGCAGCAGCACGACGGCGTGGTGGTGGTGGAGGAGCGCGGGACTCCAGCAGGGCTTCGCCAAGCACTACGAGAGACGAGGAGGGAGAGGGGTAGGGCTGCGCCAACAGGGAGATTGAATCGTGTGTTGGGCAGCCCAAACCTCAAGTATATATAGGGGGAGGGGAGGGGCTGCGCCACCTAGGGTTCCCTCCCTAGGGGTGGCGGCAGCCCCCAGATCCCATCTGGGTGGCGGCCACAAGGGGGAGAGGGGGAGGCGCACCTGGGGTGGGCCTTAGGGCCCATCTGCCCTAGGGTTTGCCCCCTTCCCCTCTTGGAGGCGCCTTGGGCCTTGGTGGGAGGCGCCCCAGCCCACCTAGGGGCTGGTCCCTTCCCACTATTGGCCCATGTAGGCCTCCGGGGCTGGTGGCCCCACCTGGTGGACCCCCGGACCCCTCCGGTGGTCCCGGTACACTACCGGTGATGCCCGGAACACTTCCGGTGGCCAAAACCATACTTCCTATATATTATCTTTACCTCCGGACCATTCCGGAACTCCTCGTGACGTCCGGGATCTCATCCGGGACTCCGAACAACATTCGGTAACCGCGTACATACTTTCCCTATAACCCTAGCGTCATCGAACCTTAAGTGTGTAGACCCTACGGGTTCGGGAACCATGCAGACATGACCGAGACAACTCTCCGGTCAATAACCAACAGCGGGATCTGGATACCCATGTTGGCTCCCACATGTTCCACGATGATCTCATCGGATGAACCACGATGTCAAGGACTTATCAATCCCGTATACAATTCCCTTTGTCTAGCAGGTACGATACTTGCCCGAGATTCGATCGTCGGTATCCCGATACCTTGTTCAATCTCGTTACCGGCAAGTCTCTTTACTCGTTCCGTAACACATCATCCCGTGATCAACTCCTTGGTCACATTGTGCACATTATGATGATGTCCTACCGAGTGGGCCCAGAGATACCTCTCCGTTTACACGGAGTGACAAATCCCAGTCTCGATTCGTGCCAACCCAACAGACACTTTCGGAGATACCTGTAGTGTACCTTTATAGCCACCCAGTTATGTTGTGACGTTTGGCACACCCAAAGCACTCCTACGGTATCCGGGAGTTGCACAATCTCATGGTCTAAGGAAATGATACTTGACATTAGAAAAGCTTTAGCATACGAACTACACGATCTTTGTGCTAGGCTTAGGATTGGGTCTTGTCCATCACATCATTCTCCTAATGATGTGATCCCGTTATCAACGACATCCAATGTCCATGGTCAGGAAACCGTAACCATCTATTGATCAACGAGCTAGTCAACTAGAGGCTTACTAGGGACATGGTGTTGTCTATGTATCCACACATGTATCTGAGTTTCCTATCAATACAATTCTAGCATGGATAATAAACGATTATCATGAACAAGGAAATATAATAATAACCAATTTATTATTGCCTCTAGGGCATATTTCCAACAGTCTCCCACTTGCACTAGAGTCAATAATCTAGTTCACATCGCCATGTGATTAACACTCACAGGTCACATCGCCATGTGACCAACATCCAAGAGTCTACTAGACTCAATGATCTAGTTCACATCACTATGTGATAAACACTCAAAGAGTTCTGGGTTTGATCATGTTATGCTTGTGAGAGAGGTTGTAGTCAACGGGTCTTGCCATATTCAGATCCCTATGTATTTCGCAAAACTTTATATCGTAGATGCTGCTACCACGTTCCACTTGGAGCTATTCCAAATTGTTGCTCCATTATACGTATCCGGTATCTCTACTCAGAGCTATCCGGATAGGTGTTAAGCTTGCATCGACGTAACTCTTTATGTCGAACTCTTTATCACCTCCATAACCGAGAAACATTTCCTTATTCCTCTAAGGATAATTTTGACCGCTATCTGGTGATCTACTCCTAGATCACCTTTGTACCCTCTTGCCAGACATGTGGCAAGGCACACATCAGGTGCGGTACTTCAGCATGGCATACCGTATAGAGCCTATGACAAAAGCATAGGGGACGACCTTCGTCCTTCCTCTTTCTTCTGCCGTGGTCAATCTTGAGTCTTACTCAACTTCACACCTTACAACTCAGGTAAGAACCCCTTCTTTGACTGATCTATTTTGAACTCCTTCAAAAACATGTCAAGGTGTGCGTTCTTTGAAAGTATCATCAGGCGTCTTGATCTATCTCTATAGATCTTGATGCCCAATATTGTAAGCAGCTTTATCCAGGTCTTCCTTTGAAAAACACCCTTCAAACAACCGTTTATGCTTTCTAGAAATTCTACATCATTTCGAATGAACAATATGTCATCCACATATACTTATCAGAAATGTTGTAGTGCTCCCACTCACTTTCTTGTAAATACAAGTTTCTAGCAAACATTGTATAAACCTAAAAGCTTTGATCACCCATCAAAGCATATATTCCGATTCCGAGA
The DNA here is from genome assembly GCF_003073215.2 of Triticum urartu. Lineage (NCBI taxonomy): Eukaryota > Viridiplantae > Streptophyta > Magnoliopsida > Poales > Poaceae > Triticum > Triticum urartu. The sequence goes on from NC_053025.1 coordinate 144,773,143, forward strand.
TGCTTGCTCTAGTCCATAGAAGGATCGCTTGGAGCCAGCATACCTTTTAGCATCCTTAGGATCTTCAAAACCTTTTATTGTATCACATACAACTTTGATTAAAAAAACTGTATAGAAAACTTGTTTTGACAATCCATCTGTTAGATTTCATAATCGAAAAATACAGCTAATGCTAACATGATTCCGACGGACTTAAGCATCGCTACGGGTGAGAAATTCTCATCGTAGTCAACTCCTTGAACTTGTGAAAAGACTCTTTCCCACAAGTCGAGCTTCATAGACGGTAACATTACCGCCCACGTCCGTCTTCTTCTTAAAGATCCATTTATCTCAATGGCTTGCCGATCATCGGGCAAGTCCACCAAAGTCCATACTTTGTTCTGATATATGAATCCTATCTCGGATTTCATGGCTTCTAACCATTTGTCGGAATACGGGCCCACCATCGCTTCTCCATAGATCGTAGGTTCATTGTTGTCTAACAACATGATATCTAAGACAGGATTACCGTACCACTTAGGAGTAGTACATATCCTTGTCGACCTACGAGGTTCGATAGCAACTTGATCCGAAGCTTCATGATCACTATCATTAACTTCCTATTCAACAGACGTAGGTGCCACAGAAAACATCTTTCTGTGTTGCATCATTCTCTGGTTGAAATAAAGGTTCGACAACCTCATCAAGTTCTATCTTCCTCCCACTCAATTCTTTCGAGAGAAACTCCTTCTCGAGAAAGGACCCGTTCTTAGCGACAAACAATTTGCCCTCGGATCTGAGATAGAAGGTATACCCAATGTCACCTTTGGGTATCCTATGAAGATGTGTTTGTCCGCTTTGGGTTCGAGCTTCTCCGGCTGAAGCCTTAAGCATCGCAGCCCCAAACATTAAGAAACGACAACTTTGGTTTCTTGCCAAACCAATGTTCATACGACGTCGTCTCAACGGACTTAGATGGTGTCCTATCTAAAGTGAATGCAGCTGTCTCTAACGCATAACCTCAAAATGAAAACGGTAGATTGGTATGAGACATCATAGATCGCACCATATCTCATAGGTTCGATTACGACGTCCGGACACACCATTACCTTGTGGTGTTCCAGGTGGCTTCAACTGTGAAACAATTCCACAATGTCTTAAGTGATTGCCAAACTCATAACTCAGAAAATCCCCTTTTGATCAGATCGTAGGAACATGATCTTATTGTTATGATGATTCTTAACTTCACTCTGAAATCGCTTGAACTTTTCAAACGTTTCAGACTTGTGCTTCATTAAGTAAATATACCCTATATCTACTCAAATCGTCAGTGAAGATGAGAAAATAGCGATATCCACCGCACGCTTCAATTCTCATTGGATCACACGCATCAGCATGTATGATTTCCAACAAGTCACTTGCCCGTTTCATTGTACCTGAAAACGGGGTCTTAGTCATCCTGCCCATGAGGCATGGCTCGCATGTGTCAAGCGATTCAAAATCAAGTGACTCCAAACATCCATCGACATGGAGTTTCTTCATGCATCTTACGCCAATATGACCTAAGCGGCAGTGCCACAAGAAAGTGGTACTATCATTATTAACTCTACATCTTTTGGCGTGAACATGTGTATTACCACGACCGAGATTCAATGAACCATTCACATAGGGTGCATGACCATGAAAGGTATTATTCATGTAAACAGAATAACCATTATTCTCTAACTTAAATGAATAACGTATTGCAATGAACATGATCTAATCATATTCATGCTCAACGTAGACACCTGATAACATTTATCTAGGTTCAATACTAATCCCGAAGGCAGATGGAGCGTGCGATGGTGATCTCATCAACTTTGGAAACACTTCCAACACACATCGTCACCTCGCCCTCAGCCAGTCTCCGTTTAGTCCGTAGCTTTTGCTTCAAGTCACCAATAATAGTAACTGAACCGGTATCCAATACCCAGGTGCTACCAGGAGTACTAGTGAGGTACACATTAATGACACGTATAAACTTTGAAGTTGCCAGCCTTCTTATCTACCATGCATTTGGGGTAATTCCGCTACCAGTGACCGTTCCCCTTACAATAGAAGCACTTAGTCTCGGGTTTGGGTTCAACCTTGGGTTCCTTCACTGGAGCGGCAACTGGTTTGCCATCCATGAAGTTTCCCTTCTAGCCCTTGCCCTTCTTGAAACCAGTGGTCTTGTTAAACCATCAACACTTGATGCTCCTTCTTGATTTCTACCTTTTGCGGTCTTAAGCACCGCGAACAGCTCCGGGATCAACTCCATCCCTTGCATGTCATAGTTCATCACGAAGATCTAGTAGCTTAGTGATAGTGGCTAGAGAACTCTATCAATCACTATCTTATCTGGAAGTTTAACTCCCACTTGATTTAAGTGATTGTAGCACCCAGACATTCTGAGCACATGCTCACTAGCTGAGCTATTCTCCTCCATCTTGTTGGCAAAAGAACTTGTCAGAGGTCTCACACCTCTCAACACGGGCATGAGCCTGAAATCCCAATTTCAGCTCTTGGAACATCTCATATGTTCTATGGCGTTAAAACGTCATTGGAATCCCGATTCTAAGCCGTAAAGTATGGTGCACTAAACTATCAAGTAGTCATCAGGACGTGTCTGTCAGGTGTTCACAACATCCACAGACGACGTTGTAGGGGTTTGCACATCGAGCGGTGCATCAAAGACGTAAGCCTTCTGTGTAGCAGTGAGGACACTCCTCGGACTACGGACCTAGTCCGCATTCAGTGCTTACAATATCTTTCAACTTGGTCTTTCTCTAGGAACGTATTGAAACAGGGAGCTACAACGTGAGCTATTTATCTACAACATATTTGCAAAGACAATTTAGACTATGTTCATGATAATTGAGTTCATTTAATGAACTCCCACTCAGATAGACATCCCTCTAGTCATCTAAGTGAAACATGATCCGAGTCAACTAGGCCGTGTCCGATCATCACGTGAGACGGACTAGTCAACATCGGTGAACATCTTCATGTTGATCGTATCTTCTATACGACTCATGCTCGACCTTTCGGTCTTCCGTGTTCCGAGGCCATGTCTGTACATGCTAGGCTCGTCAAGTCAACCTAAGTGTTTTTGCTGTGTAAATCTGGCTTACACCCGTTGTATTCGAACGTTAGAATCTATCACACCCGATCATCACGTGGTGCTTCGAAACACGAACCTTCGCAACGGTGCACAGTTAGGGGGAACACTTTCTTGAAATTTTAGTGAGGGATCATCTTATTTAAGCTACCGTCGTTCTAAGCAAATAAGATGTAAAACATGATAAACATCACATGCAATCAAATAGTGACATGATATGGCCAATATCATTTTGCTCCTTTTGATCTCCATCTTCGGGGCTCCATGATCATCGTTGTCACCGGCATGACACCATGCTCCATCATTGATCTCATCATCGTGTCTTCTTGAAGTTGTCTCGTCATCTATTACTTCTACTACTATGGCTAACGCTTTAGCAATAAAGTAAAGTAATTACATGACGTTTATGTTGACACGCAGGTCATAAATAAATTAAGACAACTCCTATGGCTCCTGCCGGTTGTCATACTCATCGACATGCAAGTCGTGATTCCTATTACAAGAACATGATCAATCTCATACATCACATATATCATTCATCACATCCTTTTGGCCATATCACATCACACGGCACATGCTGCAAAAACAAGTTAGACGTCCTCTAATTGTTGTTGCAAGTTTTTACGTGGCTGCTATAGGTTTCTAGCAAGAACGTTTCTTACCTACGCCAAAACCACAACGTGATATGCAATTTCTATTTACCCTTCATAAGGACCCTTTTCATCGAATCCGATCCGACTAAAGTGGGAGAGACAGACACCCGCTAGCCACCTTATGCAACTAGTGCATGTCAGTCGGTGGAACCAGTCTCACGTAAGAGTACGTGTAAGGTCGGTCCGGGCCGCTTCATCCCACGATGCCGCCGAATCAAGATAAGACTAGTAACGGCAAGTAAATTGACAAAATCGACGCCCACAACTGCTTTGTGTTCTACTCGTGCATAGAAACTACGCATAGACCTAGCTCATGATGCCACTGTTGGGGATCGTAGCAGAAATTTAAAATTTTCTATGCATCACCAAGATCAATCTATGGAGTAATCTAGCAACGAGGGGAAGGAGAGTGCATCTACATACCCTTGTAGATCGCTAAGCGGAAGCGTTCAAGTGAACGGGGTTGATGGAGTCGTACTCGTCGTGATCCAAATCACCGATGATCCTAGCGCCGAACGGACGGCACCTCCGCGTTCAACACACGTACGAACGGAGACGTCTCCCACGCCTTGATCCAGCAAGGGGAGAAGGAGAGGTTGGGGAAGACTCCATCCAGCAGCAGCACGACGGCGTGGTGGTGGTGGAGGAGCGCGGGACTCCAGCAGGGCTTCGCCAAGCACTACGAGAGACGAGGAGGGAAAGGGGTAGGGCTGCGCCAACAGGGAGAGGAATCGCTGTGTTGGGCAGCCCAACCTCAAGTATATATAGGGGGAGGGGAGGGGCTGCGCCCCCACCTAGGGTTCCCTCCCTAGGGGTGGCGGCAGCCCCCAGATCCCATCTGGGTGGCGGCCACAAGGGGGAGAGGGGGAGGCGCACCTGGGGTGGGCCTTAGGGCCCATCTGCCCTAGGGTTTGCCCCCTCCCCTCTTGGAGGCGCCTTGGGCCTTGGTGGGAGGCGCCCCAGCCCACCTAGGGGCTGGTCCCTTCCACACTTGGCCCATGTAGCCTCCGGGGCTGGTGGCCCCACCTGGTGGACCCCGGACCCCTCCGATGGTCCCGGTACACTACCGGTGATGCCCGGAACACTTCCGATGGCCAAAACCATACTTACGGACCATTCCGGAACTTCTCGTGACGTCCGGGATCTCTCCGGGACTCCGAATGTAACATTCCCAAATTTTCAATTTTGGAATGTTATACACTAGGTCATCATGCATATCATATTTTATTTTGCTTTTGGTTTTGATCCTAGAAAATCCTAAGCAACTCAAGGACCCACGGAGAGAGTTGGGGATTTCGTTATTTACATATTTGAGTTTTCTCAAATTATGTAAACAGGATCATTTGATTTTATTTATTTTATCATCAATTATTTCTATTACAAAAATATGAGAGCGGGAATAAAATGACTTTCCCAAAATATAGAAATATTGAGGATTTAATAAAAAATCAAATAAGTTTTATTTTCGGAGTTTTTCGGTATTTTTATTTGAATTTAGGAAAAATGCGCGTTTTTCAAAGTTGTAGTTTGGGCCCAGATAAATGTTCACTTTATCGGGCTTGATTTTAGGAACCCGGGCAAAATTTATTTCGTGATTTTTGGAGTCCGTTTAGTATTTCTTTTTATTTTTCTTCCGAGCGGAATTATATAAAAAAAACGCGGAACCGACTATGGGCCGTACTCGGCCAGGACACCGCCGGCCGAGGCCTTTATAAGCCGCCGCCCCGGGGCCCGAGAGAGCCCAGCCGCCCCAGCCGAAACCCTAACCCTAGCCAGCCCCCCCCGCTGCCGCCGTCGCCGGAGCGCGCCTTTCGAGGTTCGCCGCCGCCTCGTTCCGTGCCGTTTAAAAAAAATTCTGTTCGTCGTTTTCTTTTTCGTCGGATTTTCCGCGGTTATTTTCTGATCGATTTCTGATCCGATTTTCGTTTTAGTATAACTTTTCGCTCGTTTATCGGAATCAGGCGATTCAAGCGCCTGGAGTTTCGTCTCGAAACCCTCTTTCCGAATAATCAACTTAAAAGTTTTTGCTACTGTAAAATTTGCCCTAGATCCAGATTACTAGAACGAAGTTGTTTTCTTTCGCCGTTTGATTTCTTTTGCTTCGTTCGATTTGATTCTTTTTGCAAACCAGGGTTCTTAAGTTGAACTTTCTGGTTAGATCTTCTATTTGAGTTTTACCTGTGCATTAGATGAGTACTTATTGTATGCTTGTTGTTTGTCTGCGATAGAATACCCGGAGTGCGCCGCCTGTTACTTGAATCTCTAGGTTTCGCGGATCATCAGCAAGGCAAGTAACACTTTGATCATACCTTTTCTACAACCCAGTTTTATTGCATTAGATCAATCCTCACACATTGCATGATTAGGATCT